>NW_019943625.1:54490-62648 GCF_002910315.2 Salvelinus sp. IW2-2015 | reverse complement strand
CATATACACCTGTGCAAAGCTAACGAGACTGGATTTCACCATACACGCTGCTAAAGCTAACGCACTGGATTTCATATACACGCTGCTAAAGCTAACGCACTGGATTTCACATACACGCTGCTAAAGCTAACGCACTGGATTTCATATACACGCTGCTAAAGCTAACGCACTGGATTTCACATACACGCTGACAAGCTAACGCACTGGATTTCACATACACGCTGCCAAGCTAAACGCACTGGATTTCACATACACGCTGCCAAAGCTAACGCACTGGATTTCATATACACGCTGCTAAAGCTAACGCACTGGATTTCACATACACGCTGCTAAAGCTAACGCACTGGATTTCACATACCACGCTGCCAAAGCTAACGCTACGGATTCAATACACGCTCTAAGCTAACGCACTGGATTTCACATAACACGCTGCTAAAGCTAACGCACTGGATTTCACATACAGCTGCTAAAGCTAACGCACTGGATTTCATATACACGCTGCTAAAGCTAACGCACTCGGATTTCACATACACGCTGCCAAAGCTAACCACTGGATGGTTTGGGAAGTTTGCAATATAAGTTTAGGGAGAGACAAGAGTCCAGGTTTAGAAACCAATAGTAGTGTTCCTTCATCCAGAGTAGCGTTCTGTGTGTGTTCTGTGAGGCCTCGCGGCTCCACTCAGCAGTCTGTGAGTAGCTTTCTGTGTGTGTGTGTTCTGTGAGGCCTCGCGCTCCCAATCAGCAGTCTGTGAGTACCGTTCTGTGTGTGTGTTCTGTGAGGCCTCGCGGCTCAATCAGCAGTCTGTAGTAGAGTTGTCGATTGTCGTGGTGTAAGTCCGTTCTGTGTGTCATGAGGCCTCGCGGCTCTACTCAGTAGTCTGTGAGTACCGTTCTGTGTGTGTTCTGTGAGGCCTCGCGGATCCAATCAGCAGTCTGTGAGTACCGTTCTGTGTGTGTGTTCTGTGAGGCCTCGCGGCTCCACTCAGCAGTCTGTGAGTAGCTTTCTGTGTGTGTGTGTGTTCGTGTGAGGCCTCGCGGCTCCAATCAGCAGTCTGTGAGTACCGTTCTGTGTGTGTGTTCTGTGGGCCTCGGCGGCTCAATCAGCAGTCTGTGAGTACCGTTCTGTGTGTGTGATTCTGTGAGGCCTCGGCGGCTCCACTCAGTAGTCTGTGAGTACCGTTCTGTGTGTGTTCTGTGAGGCTCGCGAGCAATCAGCAGTCTGGTGAGTACCGTTCTGTGTGTCTGTGTTCGATGTGAGGCCTCGCGGCTCCAATCAGCAGTCTGTGAGTACCGTTCTGTGTGTGTGTTCTGTGAAAAATCCAGTGCGTTAGCTTTAGCAGCGTGTATGTGAAATCCAGTGCGTTAGCTTTAGCAGCGTGTATATGAAATCCAGTGCGTTAGCTTTAGCAGTGTGTATATGAAATCCAGTGCGTTATCTTTGGCAGCGTGTATGTGAAATCCAGTGTGTTAGCTTTAGCAGCGTTTGTAGCCTGCAGCGCTAACACCTGACCAGACAGCTCTTTGGACACACACAGTGCTCTGATATCTCCATGGCCCCGAGGACAGCTCCACAGTGGGTCTCATTTTCCTCCTTTGTTCTTTGAACCACCCAGCCCAGGATCTCACTCCTGACTCCCCCTGGTCCTCCCTGCCTCACCCGTGCCTCTCTCACCCCTGCCCCTACCTCTCCCTGCCTCCCCCCTCCCCCTCTACATCAGACCACACTAAGCCTGAAGGCACAGTGGCCTGCCTCACTAACCTACCTTCAGAAATTATTTACCGGCTACGATCCCAGTGATGCCCACCGGTGCCAAGATTCCACATCAAGCCCAAGACCAGGGTTTCCCAAACTAAGTCCTACGGCCCCCCCTGGTTGAAGACTTAGTTTTTTGCCCTCGTGCTACACTACTTTGATTATTTGAATCAGCTGTGTAGTGTTAGAGCAAAAAACAGAACTTGCACCCGGAGAGGGGGGGGGGGGGAACTATTTCACAGGCTTTTCACATGCGCTAGCTTCAAACAATTCACGTTGGTTTTATACACTATCATCTACTTTTAGAGAAATGCAGCACTATGTGATATAACCCCGTTTAACTAACACTTACCTCTCTCTCTGTAGGCAGCTGATGGAGAATCAGATTGGAGCGATAGAGCGTGGAGCGTTTGATGACATGAAGGAGCTGGAGAGACTGTAAGTAGGCTACAGCATGTGTCTGTGTGTTCATGTTTCATCTCAGATAGGTTTAGGGTTTGGCCCTGTTTTATCATCCCTGTCCATCGGGGGTGGCGGCCTGGGAGCAGGCACGTTTTGCAGAGGTTTTACCATGGGTTTACCTAACCCAGCCACAGCCCTGGCCCATCACTGGAACATGAGGCTTTACCAGACAGTCTGTTGAACAGCTTGTAAACAGCAGAGTTAGGGTGAGCAGCAGGGTAACACAACACACAGACAAACACGCTCACAACACCACGGGTAACACGTAAAACCCCCATACAGTATGTGGTGTAAGCCACAGGACATAACGGAGCAGAACAACATACACATGATGGTTGGTGTACAAACATGACAGCCACATGGCCCCACTCAGTGTGTTTGAGGACTACATCAGAGACACTCTTCAGTTGGTCACTAAACCTGAGGCTTGAGTGTACAGAGATCTAGGAGGGACCCAGCCAGCTGCTGCTCACATAGAGACCATTAATAACCCACACTACCACACGACCAACCTGAGAATATACACTAAAAGTATGGCTAAATGTATGTGGACACCTGCTCGTCGAACATCTCATTCCAAAATCATTGGCATCAATATGGAGTTACTGTCACGAGTCCCGCCGAAGATGGTGCCTCTTCCTGTTCGGGCGGCGCTCGGCGCTCGTCGTCACCGGCCTACTAGCTGCCATCGATTTCTTTTCCTTTTGTTTCTGTTAGTTTGGGCTGATTGGGTGCACCTGTTTTGAGTTTAGTTTTGTGGGTTGGTTATTTAAGGGAAGTAAGCCCGCTGGGTTTTGTGCGGGCTTGTTATTCTGTTTTTTGGTGGTGGTGATTTAGATAGTGGATTCTGTCCTTTATATGTTGGACTGTATTTTTGACGCGCCCTTTGTTGTGTGGCGTAGCCTTCTCATTTGATTATTCCTGGTTGAAATAATAAATTCCACTTGCTCGGAACTCCCTGCTCTCTGCACCTGACTCCTTCATCTTACCATTGGAATTGTAACAGTTGGTCCCCCTTTGCTGCTATAACAGCCTCCAATCTTCTGGGAAGGCTTTCCACTAGATGTTGGAACATTGCTGCTGGGACTTGCTTCCATTCAGCCACAAGAGCATTAGAGAGGTTGGGCACTGATCAAATCAAAGTTTATTTGTCACGTGCAACGAATACAACAGGTGTAGATCTTACAGTGAAATGGGGGGGATGATATAAAATGTTAACCTCTCCTGTTCTTGTAATGATGAGAGGTTAGCATGTCTTGGGGGTATGATATAAAATGTTAACCTCTCCTGTTCTTGGAATTGTGAGAGGTTAGCATGTCTTTTGGGGTATGATATAAAATGTTAACCTCTCCTGTTCTTGTAATGGTGAGGGTTAGCATGTTTGGGGGGGGGGTGATATATAATGCTAACCTCTCCTGTCTTTGTAATGGTGAGAGATTAGCATGTTTGGGCGGATGATATAAATGTTAACCTCTCCTGTTCTTGTAATGGTGAGAGGTTAACATGTCTTGGGCGGATGATTTTTGTGTGTCTGTAACTTTCTCACTCATCATTATTCCCAATTCAATCAGGACTATCCATAACCATGGTAGCATCAACATTCATGTAGATGTCTTTAGAAATATATTGAATCTTCTTAACATAAAAGAGACTCCAAAATGTCACAGCACATGATTTACCATGCATTTCTATTGGACAGAAAATAATCTGAAACACAACCAAAATAAACAGCAAATGTATCCAACAAGTTTGGGGCGCAGGGTAGCCTAGTGGTTAGAGCGTTGGACTGTAACGAAAGGTTGCAAGTTCAAATCCCGAGCTGACAAGGTACAAATCTGTCGTTCTTCCCCTGAACAGGCAGTTAACCCACTGTTCCTAGCGGTCATTGAAAATAAGAATTTGTTCTTAACTGACTGCCTAGTTAAATAAAGGTAAAATAAAAATAAAAAATAAGTTTGTAGAGTCCACAAGCTTGATGCAGTTATTAAGTGCTATTTATATGGGTCCAAATACTTACGTTTTTACTAATTTAATACACCATATAAGTGAATTTTTCCCAATACTTTCGGTTCCCTAAAAAGGGGTGGGGGGGGGCTGTGCACAAAAAGTGCTGTAATTTCTAAACAGTTCACTCGATATGGATGAAAACCCCTCAAATTGAAGCATCGTATCATGTCAAATCCAAAGTGCTGGACTACAGAGCCAAAACAACAATAGATTTGTCACTGTCACAATACTTGGAGTTCACTGATCTGCTGTACTAATCATGTATTCTCTGGGGTAGGCGCCTGAACAGAAACCAACTGCAGCACCTTCCAGAACTACTGTTTCAGAAGAACCCTCACTGTCACGTCTGTGAGTACACACACTCTTATGTCTACTATCTTACACACTCTTATGTCTACTATTCACACACTCTCTTCGGTACGGACTCTCTGTCTCACTCCTGTGAGTCCACACACTCTACACTTCACACACTCTCTTCGGTACGGACTCTCTGTCTCACTCCTGTGAGTACAACACACTCTATGTCTACTATCTTACACACTCTCTTCGGTACGGACTCTCTGTCTCACTCCTGTGAGTACAACACACTCTTATGTATCATATCTCACACACTCTCTTTCGGTACGGACTCTCTGTCTCACTCCGTGAGTAAACCACTCTTATGTCTACTATCTTACACACTCTTCAGTAGACTCTCTGTCTCACTCCTGTGAGTACACACATTTTCTCCATCTTACTCCTTGTATGTGAGTACCCACATGCCTTCTCTGCCTCACCCTTTACCGGCTTCCTGCCATGGAAGTGTGTGACAATAAGATGCTTGAGAATGTTGAACACGTGTTGACACAATTCACTGTGTGCCAGCATTGTGTGTGCCTGTGTTTTTATTCATTTTTCAGATTTTTCATATTAGTATTAAGTTGACAAGGCCAAAGCGGATAACGACATGCCAGCATTCATTTCAGCTGAAGAAGTGTATATTGTGGAGCTTATTTAGCATATAGCCAATATCCTCACACCAGCCTCATCAGAGCATATAGATAGAAAATATACTTTATTGTCCAAAGAACAAAACATTATTGTTCCCAGCACAGTAATATTCAAAATCTCCCCTCCAGTCGTCTTCTAGCAGACAGGGTCTACGCTAGTGTCATTAAACAGAGCAGAACCGAGACAAAGAGGTTCCTGATGCTCTTAAATCATCACTGGGCTCCGTCTTTCTGTCACAACACGGGGTCGTTCCCAGACTGACGTGGTAAGGCTATAGCCAGTAGAGAGTCACAACACGGGGTCGGTTCCCAGACGGACGTGGTAAGGCTATAGCCAGGAGAGAGTCACCACACGGGGTCGGTTCCCAGACTGACTGGTTAAGGCTATAGCCAGAAGAGAGTCACAACACGGGGTCGGTACCCAGACTGACGTGGTAAGGCTATAGCCAGGAGAGAGTCACAAACACGGGGTCGGTTCCAGACTGACGTGGTAAGCTATAGCCGTAGAGAGTCACAACACGGGGTCGGTTCCCAGACTAACGTGGTAAGGCTATAGCCAGAGAGAAGTCACAACACGGGGTCGGTGCCCAGACTGACGTGGTAAGCCTATAGCCAGTAGAGAGTCACAACACGAGGTCGGTGCCAGACTGACGTGGTAAGGCTATAGCCAGTAGAGAGTCACAACACGGGGTCAGTTCCCAGACTGACGTGGTAAGGCTATAGCCAGTAGAGAGTCACAACACGAGGTCGTACCCAGACTAACGTGGTAAGGCTATAGCCAGTAGAGAGTCACAACACGGGGTCAGTTCCCAGACTGACGTGGTAAGGCTATAGCCAGTAGAGAGTCACAACACGAGGTCGTACCCAGACTGACGTGGTAAGGCTATAGCCAGAGAAGAGTCACAACACGGGGTCGGTGCCCAG
Organism: Salvelinus sp. IW2-2015; assembly: GCF_002910315.2. NCBI lineage: Eukaryota > Metazoa > Chordata > Actinopteri > Salmoniformes > Salmonidae > Salvelinus > Salvelinus sp. IW2-2015. Next base: position 56,513 of record NW_019943625.1, on the reverse strand, counting down.
ACTGACGTGGTAAGGCTATAGCCAGTAGAGAGTCACAACACGGGGTCGGTGCCCAGACTGACGTGGTAGGCTATAGCCTGTAGAGAGTCACAACACGGGTCGTGCCCAGACTGACGTGGTAAGGCTTAGCCAGTAAGAGAGTCACAACACGGGGTCGGTGCCCAGACTAAACGTGGTAAGGCTATAGCCAGTAGAGAGTCACAACACGGGGTCGTTCCCAGACTGACGTGGTAAGGCTATAGCCGTAGAGAGTCACAACACCGGGGTCGGTTCCAGACTGACGTGGTAAGGCTATAGCCAGTAGAGAGTCACAACACGGGGTCGGTTCCAACTGACGTGGTAAGGCTTAGCCAGGAGAGAGTTACAACACGGGGTCGGTGCCCAGACTGACGTGTAAGGCTATAGCCAGTAGAGAGTCACAACACGGGTCGGTACCCAGACTGACGTGGTAAGGCTATAGCCAGTAGAGAGTCACAACACGGGGTCGGTGCCCAGTACTGACGTGGTAAGGCTATAGCCAGGAGAGAGTCACAACACGGGGTCGGTACCCAGACTGACGTGGTAAGGCTATAGCCAGGAGAGAGTCACCACACGGGGTCGGTGCCCAGACGACGTGGTAGGCTTATACCAGTAGAGAGTCACAACACGGGGTCGGTGCCCAGACTGACGTGGTAAGGCTATAGCCAAGAGAGAGTCAAACACGGGTCGGTGCCAGACTGACGTGGTAAGGCTATAGCCAGGAGAGAGTCACAACACGGGTCGGTTCCCAGACTGACGTGGTAAGGCTATAGCCAGGAGAGAGATCTTCGAGTACTTTTAAAAACGTTTTCACTCCCACAGGAAGACTGACGGTGTGTTTCTTGTCTCTGTCTCTACACATGCTCTAAGTGCTCACAGGGGCTTGTTAGGGTCTGTTCTTTAAAGGCCTTAACAAGAGGGGTTAATGGGAAAGCCTCCTGCCCTCAGGTGGAACTCTAATCCCAGATGTTAGCTAGCTCCCTTCTCATCTATATTTCTCTCCTCTCTCTCTTCTAGCACTCTATCTCTCTCTCTCTCCCTCGCTCTCTCTCCTCTCTCACTCTCCTCCTCTCTCACTCCTCCTCTCTTCACCTCCCTCCTCCTCTCACTGTCCCTCTTCTCACTCTCCTTTCTCTCTCACTCTCCCTCCCTCTCCTCCTCTCTCCCTCTCTCTCCCCTCCCTCCTCTCTCTCTCCTCTCTTCTCTCTCTCTCTCTCCTCTCTCTTCTCTCTCTCTTCTCTCTCTCTCTCCTCTCTCTCTCTCTCTCTCTCTCTCTCTATCTATCCCTCCATCTCTCACTCTCTCGCTCTCCCTCTCCTCTCACTCTCTATTCCCTCCTTTCTCCTCGCTCTCTCTCTCTCTCACTCTCTCTCCTCTCTTTCGCTCTCTACCCTCTTCTATCTCTCCCTTTATCTTTCCCTCTATATCTCCCTCTCTCTCTCTCTCTCTCGCTCTCTCTCTCGCTCTCCCTCTCCCTCCTCTCTATCTCTCCATCTCTCTAGTCATTAAACCAGCCCTCTCATTACTTGTTTACAGGACAATACCCAGCACATTTAGCTCAAGTAGTTTGAGCTAAAAAGTGAAGTTTGGAAGAGAAAGGTTGTTGTTACTGTCAAAATAAATGAGAGAAATGCACTTTCACTGTTGCTCTTAGTGTCTTTTGTTCATTTTAGTCTAGAATGGTACAACACATTCATTCTATTTGTAGAAGATGGAGTTAGTTAACTAAATCTCTCCAACTTTCTAACTATCTTTGCAGTTACCTCTCTCTCTCTCTTTCTCTCTGTGGATGCCTGAGAGATAAGAGAAACTGATGAATGAGGAGTGGAGCAGAAAATAGATTATTGGAGATAATGAGACATGATTGGAGATTATTAGATGGTTAAAGCTGGGTGATGGATGGAGGTGCCTGATAGTGATGGGAAAGAATGGGGGAAAAGGAGGAGTAGAGGACTAGAAGAGGAGTAGAGGACTAGAAGAGGAATAGAGGACTAGAAGAGGAGTA
>NW_019943625.1:48043-50936 GCF_002910315.2 Salvelinus sp. IW2-2015 | reverse complement strand
AAGGACCAGTAGAGGGGACTAGACGAGGAGTAGAGGACTAGAAAGAGGAGTAGCAGACTAGAAGAGGAGATAGAGAGAGTAAAAGACGTAGAGGAGAAGGAGTACGGATAGAGAAAAAGACTAGAAGAGGAGTAAAACCTGAAGCGGTAAGAGGACTACCGAAGAGGAATGGATAGAGAGGAGACTAGAAGAGGAGAGAGGACTAGAAGAAGAGTAGAGGACTAGGAAGAGGAATCAGAGAGGAGGAGTAGAGGATAGAAGAGGAAGTAGAAGAACTGAAAGAGGAGTAGAGGACTAGAAGAGGAGTAAGGACTAGAAGAGGAGTAGAGGACTAGAAGAGGAGTAGAGGACTAGAAGAGGAATAGAGGACTAGAAAGAGGAGTAGAGGACTAGAAGAGGAATAGAGGACTAGAAGAGGAGTAGAGGAATAGAGGAATAGAAGAGGAGTAAGAGGAACTAGAAGAGGAATAGAGAACTAGAAGAGGAGTAGAGGACTAAAGAGGATGAGGACTAGAAGAGGAGTAGAGGACTAGAAAGGAATAGAGAGCTAGAAAGAGGAGTAGAGGACTAGAAGAGGAGTAGAGGACTAGAAGATGGAATAGAGGACTAGAAAGAGGAGTAGAGGACTAGAAGAGGAATAGAGGACTAGAAGAGGATAGAGGACTAGAAGAGGAATAGAGGACTAGAGAGGAGTAGAGGACTAGAAGAGGAATAGAGACTAGAAGAGGAGTAGAGGACTAGAAGAGGAGTAGAGGATAGAAGAGGAAGTAGAGGACTAGAAAGAGGAGTAGAGGACTTAGAAGAGGAGTAGAGGACTAGAAGAGGAGTAGCAGGACTAGAAGAGGAGTAGAGGGCTAGAAGGAGGAATAGATGACTAGAAGAGGGAGTAGAAGGACTAGAAGAGGAAGTAGAGGACAAGAAAGAGGAGTAGAGGACTAGAAGAGTAGAAGCGGAAAGAAGTGCTGATTAAATTGAATAATAACAGTGAAAAAGCATATCCATCATCTTTTAACAATCTGGTGCCACCTCTCTCCCTCCGATCCTAGTTCTTGTCAACGCAGCTCTGTGATCTAGTCTCCCTGGTCTGTAATTAGAAGGTGTTCACAGTGTGAGAGCAGGAGAACAGGAGGAGGAGGAAGGAGAGGGAGGTACTGTAGGGGCGAAGGACTCAGTGTAATAGGTGCCCTCAGGGAAAGGCATCTGGTTTTTAGCTAGTGAATGATGTGGGGGAAAAGAAGGAGGAGGAGAGGAAGAGTTGGCGTGTTCTATGGTCTCTCTCAGGATCTCTGTTTCTGCTGCTCGGTCTTGTGCCTGTCTTATGTATGCCACACAAACCTGAGGTAAACACTAGTTTGGAGTTACACCAGGGGCCTCCACGCTCCCATGTACGACACACACAAATGGAGGTAAACACTTAGCTTTGGAAGGTACACCAGGGGCCTCCACGCTGCCATGTACGAGCAACACAACTTGGAGGTAAACACTAGTCTTGGAGTTACAACAGGGGCCTCCACGCCTCATGTTTGACACACAAACTGGAGGTAAACACTAGTTTGGAGGTACACAGGGGCTCCACAGCTCTCACATGTACGACACACAACTGGAGGTAAACACACTAGTTTGGGAGTTACACCAGGGGCTGCCACGCTCCATGTTTGACACAACAAACTGCGAGGTAAACACTAGTTTGGGAGGTAACACCAGGGCCCTCCACGCTCCATGACAACAATAACAGCCTCTGTTCTTTTAGGCTCAGTCTGCCAAAATACAGGAAACAGTTTAATTTAAGGTGTAAAATAATGTTGTGCATGGTTTTCAACTGAAACGCTGCGACATGCCGACCACAAAAAAATTCAGGCCTGTGGCTGAATCTAGTTGCCTAACCTAGGCTAGGGTTGTTACTGGACTGGGCTAGGAGTTGTTTCCTGTCTGGGGGCTGGAGTTGTTGCCTGGACTGGGCTAGGGGTTGTTACGGGTGGAGGGTTCTGGGCTTAGGGGGTTGTTACTGGACTGGGCTAGGGGTTTACTGATAGGGCGGGTTTGTTGACCTAGACTGGGGTAGGGGTTGTTACTGTACTGGGGGCTAGGGTGTTTTACTGAAGACTGGGCTACGGGGGTAAGTTTTGACTGGGTACTGGGCTTCACGGGGTTTGTTACTCCTGACTGGGCTAGGGGTTGTTACTGAGACTGGGCTAGGAGTTGGTTACTGGAACTGCGCTAGGAGTTGTTACTGTACTGGTAGGGTTTAGAGGACTAGAAGAGGAGTAGAGGACTAGAAGAGGAGTAGAGGACTAGAAGAGGAGTAGAGGACTAGAAGAGGAATAGATGACTAGAAGAGGAGTAGAGGACTAGAAGAGGAATAGAGGACAAGAAGAGGAGTAGAGGACTAGAAGAGTAAAGCGGAAGAGTGCTGATTAAATGAATAATAACAGTGAAAACAGCAATATCCATCATCTTTAACAATCTGGTGTCCACCTCTCTCCCTCCGATCCTAGTTCTTGTCAACGCAGCTCTGTGATCTAGTCTCCTGGTCTGTAATTAGAAGGTGTTCACAGTGTGAGAGCAGGAGAAAGGAGGAGGAGGAAGGAGGAGGGAGGTACTGTAGGGGGCCAAGGACTCAGTGTAATAGGTGCCCTCAGGGAAAGGCATCTGGTTTTGACTGGATGTGGGGGAAGAAGAGGAGGAAGGGGAGGAAGAGTTGGCGTGTTTATGGTCTCTCTCAGGATCTCTGTTTACTGCTGCTCGTCTTGGTGCCTGTCTTATGTATGACACACAAACTGGAGGTAAACACTAGTTTGGAGTTACACCAGGGGCCTCCACGCTCCATGTACGACACACAAACTGGAGGTAAACACTAGTTTGCACGAAGCACGCCCGCAGAGAGGATTGTTTA
>NW_019943625.1:41643-45805 GCF_002910315.2 Salvelinus sp. IW2-2015 | reverse complement strand
CGTCTTGGAGGTTACACCAGGGGCCTCCACGCCTCATGTTTGACACACGACAAACTGGAGGTAAACACTAAGTTTGGAGTACACCAGGGGCCTCCAGCTCTCCATGTACGACAACACAAACTGGAGGTAACCACTAGTTTGGAGTTCACCAGGGGCCTCCACGCTCCATGTTTGACACAACAAACTGAGGAGGTAAACACTAAGTATTGGGAGGTTAACACCAGGGGCCCTCCACGCTCCATGCAAACAATAACAGCCTCTGTTCCTTTTAGGCTCAGTCTGAAAATACAGGAAACAGTTTAATTTAGGTGTAAATAATGTGTGATGGTTTTCAACTGAACGCTACGACCATCCACAACCAAAAAATCAGGCCTGTGGCTGAATCTAGTTGCCTAACCCTAGGCTAGGGTGTGTTACTGGACTGGGCTAGGAGTTGTTCCTGTACTGGGGGCTTAGGAGTTGTTGCCTAGGACTGAGGCTAGGGGTTGTTACGGGATGGGCTAGGGTTTGTTACTGACTGGCTAGGGGGGTTGTTACTGGACTGGGCTAGGGTTGTTACTAGCTGGGGGTAGGGGTTGTTACTGTACTGGGCTAGGGGTTTTACTGAGACTGGGCTAGGGGGTAGTTACTGTACTGGGTCAGGGGTTTGTTACTGGACTGGGCTAGGGAGTTGTTAACTGGGACTGGTAGAGTGTACTATCGCAGGGCATACGTTTAGGCTGCCTAGTGTCTGGACTAGGCTAAGGGTTGTTTACTGGCAGCTGACTGCGTGACGGGCAGGGGTTGGTTCAGACTGAGGGTGAACTGGGCTAGGAGTTGTTTACTCGAGCTGGGCTAGCGGGTTGTTCCGGGACTGGGCTAGGAGTGTTTCCTGGACTGGGCTAGGGTTGTTATCTGGACTGGGCTAGGGTTGTTACTAGGACTGGGCTAGGGGTTGTATTACTGGATGGCTGGGCTAGGGGTTTGTTACTGGTACTGGGCTAAGGAGTGGTTACTGGGACTGGGCTAGGGTTTTTGTTTTGTACTGGACTGGGCTAGGGGTTGTTACTAGGACTGGCTAGGGTTGTTACTGTACTCCGCTAGGGGTTGTTACTGGACTGGGCTAGGGGTGAGTAAATTCTGTATCTGGGCTAGGGTTGTTACTGGACTGGGCTAGGGGGTTGTTACTGGACTGGGCTAGGGGTTTGTTACTCGTACTGGGCTTAGGGGGTGTTACTTGGCTGGGCTAAGGGTTGTTACTGGACTGGGCTAGGGGTTGTCTACTGACTGACTGGCATAGGTTTGCTCGAGACTGTGGCTGACTGGGTGGGTTGTTACTGGACTGGGGCTAGGGGTTGGTTACTGGACTCCGCGGCTAGGGTTGTTTACTAAGACTGGGCCTAGGGGTTGTTACTAACTGGCGTCTACGGGAGTTGTTTCACTGGATGCGGGCTAGGAAGTTGTTACTGTACCTGGGCTAGGGGTTGTCTACTGTACTATGGGCTAATGGGTTGCCTGCGTTTCCAACCTTTGGGGGCCCCTAGTTTTTCTAGTATGTTTTTACTGGACTGGGTCTAGGGTTGTTTACCTGTACCTTGGGTTAAGTGATTGGTCAAGCTGGACTGGGCTAAGGGTTGTTTTCTGCGGCCTGCGGCTAGGGGTTATGTTAACTGGACTGGGCTAGGGGCTCTGTTACTGGTACTGGCTAGTGATTGTAAACTGGTATCTGGGCTAATGTATCGGGTGTTTCTGCGACTGGGGCTAGGGGTTGTTACTTGGGGCTACTGGGCTAGGAGTTGTTTACAGTGGGGGACTTAGGGCTAGGTAGTTGTTCCTCCCGTACACTGGGCTAGGGGTTGTTACTGGACTGGGCTGAGGGGTTGTTACTGGACTGGGCTAGGGTTATGTTGGGCACGAGTGTTACTGGAGGATTTCTGGGGCTGCTAGGCGGTTGTTACTAGGAACATTGGCGGGAGGGGTTTGTTACTAGGGATGTGGCGTGGGGTTGTTACTGACTGGGCTAGGGGTTTGTTACTAAGACTGGGCTAGGGTTGTTACTGGAGCTGTGGCTAGGAGTTGTTACTGATGGACTAGGGCTAGGGGTTGTTTACTGGTGACTGGGGCTAGGGGTTGGTACTGGGACTGGCTTAGGGTTGTTACTGTATACTGGGCTAGTGATTGATCAACTGGACTGGGCTAGGGGTGTTTCTGGGGCTGGGCTAGGGGTTTGTTACTGAGCTGGTCGTAGGGGTTGTACTGTACTGGGCTAGCTGATGTGGACTTGGGTAGTGTGGACTGGGCTAGGCGTTCGGGGCTAGGGGTTGTTACTGACTGGCTAGAGTGACTGATGTACTGGGCCTAGGGGTTGTGTACTAGGGACACACAAACTGGAGGTAAACACTAGTTTGGAGGTACACCAGGGGCCTCCACGCTCCATGCAAACAATAACAGCCTCTGTTCCTTTTAGGCTCAGTCTGAAAATACAGGAACAGTTATTTAGGTGTAAATAATGTGTGATGGTTCAACTGAACGCTACGACCATCCACCACAACAAAAATCAGCCTGTGGCTGAATCTAGTTGCCTAACCCTAGGCTAGGGGTTGTTACTGGACTGGGCTAGGAGTTGTTCCTGTACTGGGCTAGGAGTTGTTCCTGGACTGGGCTAGGGGTTGTTACTGGACTGGGCTAGGAGTTGTTACTGGACTGGGCTAGGGGTTGTTACTGGACTGGGCTAGGGGTTGTTACTGTCTGTAACAAACAAGAACTCCTGGAGAATCTATCGTTTCCCAACCGGAAACTGAAATCCTCTCGCAGTAGAGAGGATGACGACTGGAGACGCGAAACCACAGACTGCAGGTCGTTCAGGAAGGCACGGCGTAGCTGAATGACACCTGCTCACACGCAGCACTGAAGAGGCAAAACACGACAGGGCGGATAAAGGAACGGAACAGCAACATAAACAAGACATTCGCGATCAGGACCGAGCGGAAACAGAGGGAGATAATAGGGACTTGCTAGATGAGAGGGCAAAATAGGGGACAGGTTGAAAGTAGTAGATGAGGTGTTAGGAGATATGAGAAGTGGGAGCAGAACGGAAGACGAGGGAGAGGGGAGAGCGGGAGAGGGAGAGAGGGAGGGAGGAGGGAGGGATAGACTAGAGGAGGGAAAGGAACTAGGATAAGACCAGCAGAGGGGGAAAGCAAGGGACAAGACATGATGATCAAAGACAAACATGAACAAGAAATAATCATTTTCAAACCTTTCTTAATTTGTAATGATCACTAACGTATCTCTGCTTTCTGTGTGGGAATACGTTGGACAGATTTCCAAATGTAAGTAAAATCACATTTTTGTAATAAGAGTTTTTACCGGTCTTCGTATGCCAACGGGGGTGAGGGTTGGCAGTGTGTAATAAACAATGAAATTAAAATATGAGATCACACGAGGCCAAATTTTGGCCCGTGAGCCACCAGTTGGCACCCCGGTTTCGCAGATAGGCTTCGTAGTTCCGTTTTGATCGGTGTGTGTGTGGTGCGGGGCATGTGTGTGTGTGGAAATGTACAGGTTTTAGAGGCATATCCCTATTTTTCGGTCTGTCGATTCCTTCTCTCCCCGCGGCTGTGGTGTGTCGGTGTGGTGTGTCTGTGTGTGTGGTGTGTGTGTGTGTGTGTTGTAGTGTTCGTGTGGTGTGTGTTGTGTGTGTGTGTGGTGTGTAGTGGTGGTGTGGTGTTGGTGTGGTGGTGTGTGTGTGTGTGTGTGAGTGTGTGTGTGTGTGTGTGGTGTGATGTGTGGTGTGTGTGGTGTGTGTGTGCGTGTGTGTGTGCTGATGTGCTTGTGTGTTGCGCTCCATTTCTTAGAACACCTCCAGCGTCCTCTTGTTCTCTAGCAACCAGAGGAGTTAATAGGGATGACTCTGGTTCTCCTTATATGCCTCCCAGAAGCAGGTCTGAACTGGATGGGTTGGATGACTGAATGTGTGAGTCAATGGATGTGTATGTCACTACCAGTGAGCTCATGGGTGAGCCTGTACCCGCTAACATACATCTAGAGTTCAGCTTGTTTCTACCTCTGCTTCTTGCTTCTCTCCCTCTGCCCAAACTGTCTCTCTGTCTCTCTGTTAGCCAATCTCATAGACTTCTATTGACCTGGCCAAAGTTAAATACTTACATTGTTCAAAGGTAGC
>NW_019943625.1:28245-41618 GCF_002910315.2 Salvelinus sp. IW2-2015 | reverse complement strand
AGTACTGTTTGAGGATCTAGGGAGTTATGTTTACTGGATCTGGGCCTAGGGGGTCAGTTACTGCATACCTGGGGCCTTCTACTCAAGGTGGTTGTTCTCCTATTGGACTGGGCTAGGGGTTGTGGGTACTGGACTGGGACATGAGTTCTTCACTAGGGACTGCGGCTAGGAAGTTGTTACTGTACTCGGGCCATAGGGGTTGTTACTGGGAGGGGGCTACGCGGGTTAGTTAACTGACTTGGCGCTTATCCCGGCCCGGTTTTACTGGGCACTGCGGCGTAGGAGCTTGTTTTACTCGGACTCGGGGCTCAGGGGTTGTTCCTCGACTGGGCTATGAGTTGTTCCTAGAGACTGGAGGCGATGGGGTACTCAGCCTTCCGGCACTCCGCGGCTATGCGGCGTTGTTACTCAGACTCGGGCTGGGGTTGTCTACCTCGGCTGGGGCTAGTGTGGTTGTCTCACTCGTCACTGGGCTAGGAGCTTCGTCTCCTCACCCCCTCCGGACTCGCGGCTACAAGGGTTTTGTTTACATGCGACTGGCTCCGGGGTTGTTACGCAAGAACTGGGCTATAGGGTTGTTCACCTGGGTCCGCTAGGTGGTTGTTACATGACTGGGCTAAGGGTGTTACTGTATCTGGCTAGGGGTGCTCGCATCACTCGGACCTGGGCTACGGGCGTTGTACTCACCGGCCGCACTTCGCTGTGTTACGGGCCGTTTTCGTTTACTCTGCTCGGTTCCTTTCTCTTCACTGCGCAGGGTTGGTTATTGACCTGGCCTACAGGTTGTTTATGACTGGGCTAGGGGTTGTTAGCTGTACGGGGGCTAGGAGTTTCTGTTCACTTGGATCTTGGGCTTGGGGTTGTTACTTGACTGGGCTTAGGCTGTTTAACTGGTACTCGGGCTAGCGGGTTGTTACTGATCTGCGGCTAGGGGTTGTTACTAGTATGGGCTAGGGTTCGCTTCACCTGGACTGGCTAGGAGTTGTTTACTTGGGGAACGTGTACGGCGGCTAGTGTGTGTTACTTGTACCTGGCTCGGGGGTTGTTACTGGCCCTGGGCCTAGGGCTTCCGTTATTATGGACTGGGCTAGGGGTTCGTTACTGGGGTACTGGGCTAGTGATTGTAAACTGGACGCGGGCACGTAGGGGGTTGTTTCTGGGCTATGGGCTAGGGGTTTGTTACTGGAACTGGGACTAGGGGTTGTTACTCGTACTCGGGCTAGTGATCTGTATATTGGACTGGGCTAAGGGGGTTGTTTCGTGGATCTGGGCTTATGGAGTTGGCTAACTGACTGGGGGCTAGGAGTCTGTTACTGGGACTGGGCTATGGAAGTGTTTACTGTCTCGGGCTAGGGGGTTGTTACTACTGGACTCGGCTAGGGTTGTTACTGGACTGGGCCTAGGGTTGTTACTCTGTAAACTGGGATAGGACGTTGTTACTCGAGAACTGGGCTAGGGGTTTGTTAACTGGAACTAGGCTAGGCGGTTGTTCCTAGAACTGGGACTAACGGGGTTTAGTTTACGGACTGGGCTAGGGGTTGTTCTAGGCTGGGCTAGGGGTTGTTACTGGACTGGTGCTTTAAGGAGTTGTTTATTCATGTACTGGGTAAGGGGCTTTGTTACTGGACCTGCAGGCTAGGGGTTGCCTTTACTGGACCTGGGCCTTAGGGGTTGTTACTAGTAACTGGTCTATGTGATTGTAACTGGATCTGGGCCTAGGGGTTGTTCTGGGCTGGGCTAGCGGTTGTTACTGGGGACTGGGCTAGGGGTGCTGTATCCACTTGTACTGGGCTAGTGATTTGGTAACTGACTGGGCTAAGGGGTTTTTCCTGGTACTGGGTACGGGGTTTTATCTTGGACTGGGCTAGGAGTTGTTACTGGAATGGGCTAGGAGTTGTTACTGGGTACTGGGCCTATACGGGGTTGTTAATTGGCACTGGGCTAGGGGTTGTTACCTGACTGGGCTAGGGGTTGTTACTGTACTTGGGCTAGGAGTTGTTACTGACTGGGCTAGGGGTTGTTATGGACTGGGCCTGTTGTTTACTAGACTGGGCTAGGGGTTTTTACTGGACTGGGCTAGTAGTTGTTACTGGACTGGGATAGGAGTTTGTCTACTGTACTGGGCTACGGGGTTGTTTAACTTGGACTGGCTAGGCCAGTTGTTACTTGGACTGGGTCGAGGGTTGTTACTGTAGCTCTGGGCTAGGGATTGTTACTGGTTTCCGGCTGGCGCCTACGGGGTTGTTACTCGGACCCATTGGGCTACGGGTTGTTACTGTACTGTGTGTCTATAGGGAATTGGGTTACTCCTGGCACTGGGCTTAGGGCGATTGTTACTGGGACTGGGCTAGGGGTTGTTACTAAGACTGGGCTAAGGAGTTATTTCCTGGACCTGGCTTAGGGGTTTGTTACTAGCGACTGGGCTAAGAGGGGGTTGTTCCTGGACTGGGCTTAGGGGTTGTTCCTGATCTGGGCTAGGGGCTGTTAAGCTGGACTTGGGCTATGTGGGTTGTTACTAGACTGGGCTAGGAGTTTGTTCCTGGACTGGGCTACGGTGGTTGGGTTACTGGACTCTGGGCTAGTGAGTTGTTCCTGGAGTGCTAGTGGGTTGTTACTGTACTTGGGCTATGGAGTTGGTTCTTGGACTGGGGAGGGGTTGTACTGGACTGGTGCTAGAGTTGTTCCTTTGGACTGGACTAGGGGTTGTTCCTGTGACTGGGCCTAAGGGGCTCTGTTGGACTGACGGAACGTAGGTTGTTGATTACGGACCTGGGCTATAGGGGGTGGGTCCTGGACTGGGCCTAGGCGGTTGTTCCTAGGACTGGGCTATGGGTTGTTCCTGGACTGGGCTCTTAGGGGTTGTCCTGGACTGGCTAGGGGAAGTTGTTTACTCCACCCTTGGACTGGGCTAGGAGTTTGTATCTGGAACTCCGGGCGGGCCTAAACGGGGTTGTTATTGGAGTCGGGTCAGGAGTTTAGGGTACTGGGGCTGAGGCTAGGAGTTGTTCCGTGGGCTGGGCTAGGGGTTGTTCTGGGACTGGGCTAAGGAGTTGTTCCTGGACTGGGCTATGGAGTTGTGCGTAAGCGTTGCGAGCGTGCGCTCCCGCGTGTCGTGCGTGCAGTGAGTGCGTGCGTGCGGTGCGTGCGTAGCGTGCGGGGAGACCGTGCCTAGCGTGCGGCGTGCGTGCGTAGCGTGCGTGCGGTGCCGTTGCGTGCGTGCGTGCGTCGTGGGCGTGTCTGTGCCGTGTTGTCCCCAGATACTCGATTAGTTGGTCTTGCTCGTGTGCTTCTCTTTGTCCTTTCTGTATGACCCCTCTCTCTTGTCTCATCAGTGATTCCTTAAGTCTTCCGCATCTCTGTCGAGTATCAATGATTCCTGTTTCTCTCTCCTCTGGTCTCCATCATGATTCCTGTCTTCTCTCTGTCTCCATAATGAATTCCTGTCTTCTCTCCTCTGTCTATATCATTGATGTCCGGGCTTCTTCTCGGTCTCTGTCCTCCATCGCTATGATTCATGGCTTGGCTTCTCTGTCTACTATCATGATTCCTGTCTTCTCTCTTCCTCCATCTGATTCCTTGCTTCTCTCATTGTTCTCCATCGATGAGGTTGCCTTGTTCTCTCTCCTGTCTCCATCATGATTTCTCTGTCTTTTCTCTCTGTCTACCATCATGATTCCTGTCTTCTCTCTCTCTCGTCTCCATCACTGATCCTGTCTTCTCTTCTGTCTGTCTCCATCATGAATTCTGTCCTCACCTCTCTCTATCTCCATCATAAGGTTGTTAACCTCTACTCTGTCTATTATCATAGCATTCCTGTCTATCTCCTCTCTTCTGTCTCCGATTCATCGCTTCTCGTCTTCTTCTCTTTCTGTTCCATCTAGTGATCCTTGTCTTCTCTCATCCCCCGTTCTCATGATTCCTGGTCTTCTCCTCGCTGTCTCTCATCGATGATATCACTACGGGGTTCTCACTCTCTATGTTACCATCATAGGTAAAGATCTCTGTCTTCTCTCTCTCTGTCTCCATCATGTTGTCTTATTTCACTCTTCTGTCTCTATCATGATGTCCTGTCCCTCTCTCTCGGTGTCTCTATCCAATGATTCTCTGGTCCTCTCTCTCCTGTCTCTTGCGTTCCTGTCTTTCTCCTTCTGTCTCTAATCATGATTCCTGTCTTCTCTCTGTCTCTATCATTATTCCTGTCTTCTCTTCTGTCGTCTATCATTGTAGTTCGTCTTCTTCATCTGTCTCTATAATGATTCCTGTTCTTCTCTCTGGGGGGCCATCATGATTCTCGTTCTTCTCTCTGTCTCTATCTATGATTCCTGTCCTCACGTCTTTGTCTCCATGCATGATTACCCTGGGTCCCCTCCGAGTCTCTCTGGTCTCCATCACATGTTCCTGTCTTTCTCTCTCACTGCTCCTCCCTCATCCGATTGCCCTGTCTCTTACCTGCAATCTGTCTCCCATCCTATGATCCTGTATTCTCTCTCTCTGTCTCTATCATCGATTCCTGTCTTCTCTCGGTCTCTCATCTTCTGTCAACATCAACGAAAGATGTGGGAAAAATGTAAGGGGTGTGAAGGAGTAGTTTGATCCTGCTGCACAACATAATGTATTTGTAAAGACTGTCGCGACACATATGGATTTTTTGTGTAATGATGGGTTTCTTGTTTTCAGGTGTTGTGTTGTTTCTCATTCCTTGTGTGTTGTTTGATGTTGCACGTTTTGTTGTTTATGTTCTTCAGTTAATTTGCTCTCTGTTTGTCATATTTGGGAGCAGACATTATGGGGCTGAGTCTGTTCAGTGTTGTTCTGTTAGATGGGGTCGAACATGGAACTTAGAATAGCTAGCTATGAGCATGAACCTTAGTCTTGCTACCCTGGCGCTCGGTCACCGCCCCTTGGTTCAGGGTGGTTCCTGGTCAATCTGTGGTTGTTGCCAGTTGGTGCTTGTGGGAAATAAGAATTGTAAAATAATGAATTTGAACTAATGTATATGCACTGTATATTTGTTAGCGTGCTAACCAAAGGAAGGCATTATACATTTTTTCAACTTAAGCTAGTAGCAATATGCCAAACTGATTTTACTTCAACACAATGCAAGTCAATAGCACCAGCCCACACGTAGGCGTGAATCCAATTGATGATAGGACTATTAGAGAGGTTGTGCAAATGCAGACAAGTAAGACTTCTGCCCATGTTGTAATCGTATAATAGCCTCATAGATTCCAAACTAGAACATACTATTTTAAGAAGCATTTTGAACTGTGTATGAAACCTGTTCTTTCTTTATAATTATATGAAAATATTTAGCAGGTTGATCGAGAGGAATTCTACTAAACATTTTCTTATCTCCACATGACTTTACCAACCGTCCGTGTGTAGTGTCGTGGTGTGTGTGGTGTGTGTGTGTGCCCCCTCAGAATCTGATAGTGGGCTTGCTGGGGGTGCTTATATTAGTTGTCCTTTCCCTGAATGCGCTCTCTCTGGTCTCCATCATGATAAATCCGTGGTCTCTCTCTCTGTCTATATCATGGATATACCGTCTTCTCTCTCTCTGTCTCCATCCATGATTCCCTGTCTTCTCTCTGTCTCCATCAGATGGGCGCTGTCTTCTCTCTCTGTCTATATTCATGATTCCTGTCTCTCTCTCTCTGTCTCCATCATGCATTTCCTGTCTCTCTGTCTGATCTATAATCATGATTCTCTGTCTTCTCTCTGTCTCCATCATGATTCCTGTCCTCTACTTCTCTTCTCCATCGATGATTCCTGTCTTCTCTCTGTCTCCATCATGATTCCTGGTCTTCTCTCTCTCTGGTCTCCCATCATGTATCCCTTCCTGTCTTCTCAATTCTCATCTGTCTCCGGAGTCATGATATCTTGTCTTTCTCTCTGCCTGTCTCCATCATGATTTCCTGCATCCTATCTCTCTATCTCCATATAATTTTCCTGTCCTAATTCTTCTTCTGTCTATTATCAATGATTCCCGCTGTCTGGCCTCCTCGTGTCCGGGCCATCATGATCTCTCGTCTCCCATCTCATCAACTTCTCTGTCTCCATCATGATTCCTGTTTCTCATCCTCTCTGTCTCCCATCATGATTCCTGCTTCTCTGTCTCTGTCTCTACCATCAAGATTCCTTGTCCTTATCTCTCACTCTCTGTCCATCTCATTATGATCCTGTCCTTCTCCTTTACCGAGGTCTGTCTCCATCATGATCTGTCTGCTCTCTCTCTGTCTTATCACCCTGATTCCTGTCTTCTCCTGTCTGTCTCTATTCAATGATTTCCATAGTCCTCTCTCTTCTGTCTCTAGATAAGATTCCTGTCCCATCTCATGCTGTCTACTCATCATGATTCCTGTCCTTCTCTTCTCTCTGCTCTCCATACATGAAATTCGACCTGCTTCCCTCTCTGTCTTATCAACCTGATTCACTGAATCTTCTTGCTCATCTGTCCTGGCTATCATGATTCTGTTTCCCTGCATCATTCCTCGCATCATGATCCTGTTCTTCTCTCGTCTCTATCATCGTATTCCTGTCTTCTTTTTGTCTTCCATCATGATTCATGTCTTCTCTCTCTGTCTTCCATCAATGATTTCCTGTTTTCCTCTCTCTGTCTGCCATTCGGGATGAGTTCCATTCTTCTCTCTCTTCTGTCTCCATCATGATTCCCTGTCTTCTCTCTCTCTTTTCATCTATCATGATTCCTGTCTTCTCTCTTCTCTCTCTGTCAACACAACAAGATGTGGTAAAAAATGTAAGGGGTGTGAATATTTGCATGAATGCTACAATCATAATGTCCTTTGTAGTGCCTCGCCATGGATATTGTCGTAATGATTGGTTCTTTGTTTTTCAATGGGTTGTGTTGGTTGTCTCATTCTGTTGTGTTTTGGTGTTTTGAAGTTGTTGTTTATTGTTCTTCAGTTTGTCACTGTTTGTCATATTATTAACCCAGTTAACGGGAGTGGTCACGCCTGTTGGTCTGTTAGAATGGGGTAACGGATCACATGGGAATTAGAATATTAACATAGAATGGTACATTGAACCTTGGTTATGATGGGATCAAGGTCAGTGGCCAGTTTGGTCAGTGGGATGTTGGTCAATGGCTGTGGTTTGCCAGTGCTTGTGATAAGATAATGTAAAATACCATGAAATTTAAATAATTGTATATTGCGACTGTATATTTGTTTAGCCTAGCTAACCAAGGAAGTTCCGATACATTTTTTTCAATCAATTGACTGACAATCATGCCACCTCCTTTATTCAAACAATTGCAAGTCCATGCACAGCCATACTCGGACGGTGGCTGAGAGTCAATTGATTGTACCATAGGACTCATAGATGAGGCGTAGAAGGGCACAAGTAGATATTCGGATGCTGAATGTTGTAATCCGTCAATTAAATAAGCACTACATT
This sequence comes from Salvelinus sp. IW2-2015, assembly GCF_002910315.2. Classification (NCBI taxonomy): domain Eukaryota; kingdom Metazoa; phylum Chordata; class Actinopteri; order Salmoniformes; family Salmonidae; genus Salvelinus; species Salvelinus sp. IW2-2015. The sequence goes on along the minus strand of NW_019943625.1, from coordinate 34,202 downwards.
AGATGTTTCACCAAACTAAAGACAATCTAGTAATTTAGAAGCTAATTTACAAGCAATCGTATAACCCTTGTATAAACTATTTAGTATATATTTATAGTGAAAGATAAATTTTAGCGGTGATGATTGGATATCAATAATGGACATTACGCTCCAACTTAAACAAAATACTTATACATCAACATGACTTACCAAACCGTGTGTGTGGTGTGTTGTGGTGTGTGTGTGTGTTGTGATTGGGTGTGTGTGCTGTGTGTGTGAGTGTGTGTGTGTGTGTGTGTGTGATAGTGTGGTGTGTCTGGTGTGTGTGTGTCGTGTGCGTGTGATAGTTGCGTTTGTGTTGTGTTGTGTGTGGTTAGTGGGTGCTGTGGGATGCAAAGGAACCGAGACCGAGATAGGAGAATCCATTGCTCACTTGGAGGGTGATGCAGTTCGAAACACTATAAAGAGGGTTACTCTCCCAAAAGACACTCTGACGCAGACGACTACTATGATAAGTATTTCACTATTGATGATTCGCGCAAGCAGGTTCCAGATAGGAGACCAGACACTGAAGATGGAGGATTTGGGGCAAGGATGTGCGGGAGATGAAGAGAGAGAGAGGAGAGAGAGATGTACAGAGAAAGAGGTGTGAGAAATTTGTCTTAGTCTTGTCAACGAGAAACTTCTTGTGTTGTTCGCATCGAATAATTCAATCAGATGGGATGGTAGGGCTTCTATGTTACAAATTATTCCCGGTTAAGAACCAACCATCGCTTGGACACTCAGGGAGTTCCTGTGTGGTGATGCCCAATCATGATTAGTGGCAGATGAGCCGATAATCTCGCAAAAAAACCATGTGGGGACCCTTATTGAGTCAGCACATCAGGAACAAAGACCTAAACCTTCAAGTCATTTGCGCCCCAGGGGGTGGGTGTGGCTGAATAGGTTTCTGGTATCTAGGGTCAGGATGTCTGGGTTTTGAAAATGAATGAGTTAACTTTCCTCAATCTAGTTGTATGTATCACTCCCGACTGTCAGCTTGTATATGGTGTGTAAGGTCTTAGAAAGTGATTCTATTATATGTGACCGGAGTTGGATGCGGGACAGCTTATTTTCTTCTCCGACATTTCATCCACGTCAGTCCGGATCGGTTGTTCCAAATGTGTCAGTCTCAAGCCGGGTAGTTTGGTTTGCGCTTATTATAGTGTCTTTCATTCTGTAGGGCTCTCTTTCCTTCATCGGAGTAGGAGTGCAGACAACTGTGCGAGGTTCGTGTTTCGGACTTATCTATTGGAAAATCGTTTTACCTGAGTGGCATGCTACGTTCCGCTACCTGGTTTGTTTCCTCATTCATATGAATTCCAGTCTTGACCGGACTTTGCGGTGTTACGGTGAATTTCTGCTTATTCGGGCAACACTTTGCTTTGTCCTTTCGTCTTAAGGGAGTCATGCTGTCTCTTTTCCTTGTGGGGATTATGATGGTCGGGGTGATGGTCGCCTGGTCCCATCTTGCGGTTCTATCTGTTGCAAACTTGGTGGGGCCCGAGCTCATTCCGGAAGCCTTTGGACTTTTGGGCCCACGCAGAGCCAAACTTTGTTGGCGCGTCATTTACCAGGAACTATTTATTTTTTTTCGAGGTCTTGGCTGATTTCTTTTTTTGATGTTTCCCCACTGATCGATCGTCAAACAAAAGAGGTCACTGAGTTTTGAAGTTATGGATCATAAGTAACCACGCTGATTCTTGGCTTGCCTATTTGGTCTAAATTCGGCATATGCTAGGCCCATCATAAGGCCGCTTGTTGCTGGGTAGAAAGGACCATGAGGGACCAAGGCGTTGGTCTCTTGGGAATTTTCCACCAGAGTTAAAATGGCCACGGTTCCAGCTTTAGGGTCATTGTAAACTTCTGACCAGCATTGGAATTGTTATAACATGGATTATAAGTTGTATGGCTTTGTCCTAGAGCAATTTGTCAAGATTGATGGCCGGACGAGGATGTCACAGTCGAGTCTAAACTACGTCGGTAAGTCGTGTCAATGGAGTTAGAATGCAATTCTAAGGACGAAAATGTTTGAGACTTGGGTATTGTTCGGGGACTGCAATTCTACTAGGTACTTTTCTTAAAATGGGGCAAGGTCGCTGGGGACGAGTTGTTGGGGGCCTACTCGATGGGTGGATGTGCCAGATTTTCGTATAGGCTCTGCATCTTTCGGCAAGAGATGTCGTCGCCCCAGCACATTGTCCCTGGAATTTGAATCAGTTCTGAAATCAGCACTTCTTGTTGGTGAATTCTCGCGAGATCTATCATAATGGGGTCCAGGCCCCAATAACCCCATCGGCACGTCTGGCCTCTTTCCGATGTTTGGTGTCTCTCCACAATAGATATACATCCCGCCCTGGTTAAGACAAGGAGAACGCTCCGGATGGGTTCCGCCAGTATCACGGCCCTAGGAGGAGTGTGGCAGGTGGTTGATAGACAACATTTACAGAAGTCCGGCTTGGCGGGTTGATTCGAGAGCCCCACACGATCCGGGGTCGTTGTCTGGTTATCAAGGGGTAAGTTCGAATTCGCTTCCCTTCCTTTAGTTCGCATATTCGGTGGCGCATGCATTTGATTTAGGGTTCGGGTCTATTTAGCCCTTTTACAGTAAGATTTAGCCCTAGGATGAAGCGCACCACACTCGGGTGGGAAGGCCCCCTGTCATCCCTGATCAAATTCATATCGGTTGATTTAGTTTTTTTAGAATTATCATCCGCTCCATGAATGTAACCCACACGCGTCCCCACGGTGGCCTATGTTCTTGCAATACAGCTCTGGGCTTCAGCTCGACGGATCTGTTAATGGGCCAAAAAGCGGCCAGAACTCTCTCGGACCATAGGATCGTATGTTGCCTTATAATCAACCTAGCTGGCCCCCGCGCGCGCTCGAACACCCTGCTGGGGAACGCAGAAGCCGTATAGTATACAATCTTTTCATTGATGGACCAGTCAACTTAAGGAGCTTCCTTAACGTATACACTGCCGTTGCCCAAACAAGGAGAATACTAATTATAAACCTTGGCCCCCAGTCAGAACATAGACCTGTGGCTAAGAGAAAAACAGATACTAGATCACAAGCATCACGTTAGTATGACACTCTGTATAAAGCTAATGTACCATTCAAACTAGTATGCATATAAAAAAAATGGCGGGACCAACAGCAAAAAGGGATCAATACTAATAGTTGTTGTGGAAATGTAATTACCATTAACAGCAACTACAGCAACAACATTAAAACTTCTTCGGGATCGGTGTCCCCCCCGCGGGACGTTTTAGCTAACTTAGACGAACGTGATTAGCTTGAGGTTGTAAGTAACAAGAACATTTCCCAGGACATAGACATATCTTATATGGGCAGAAAGCTTAAATTCTTGTTAATCTAACTGCACTGTCCAATTTACAGTAGCTATTACAGTGAAAGAATACCATTGCTATTGTTTGAGGAGAGTGCACAGCTATGAAGGCCGTCATTGTAAATAAGAATTTGTTCTTAACTGACTTGCCTAGTTAAATAAAGGTTAAGTAATAAAATAAAAAATACATGAACTTGAAAATGTATTAATAAACCAAATAAGCGTTTTTGGGCAGTCTTGATTCAACATTTTGAACATAAATGCAATGGTTCATTGAATCAGTCTAAAACTTTCTACATACACTGCTGCCATTTGGTGGCCAAAATCTAAATTGCACCTAACCTGGAATATTACATTTTGGCCTTTCGCTTGCATTTCAAAGATGATGAAAAAAATATATACATATTTTTTTTCTTCTTTGTATTGTCTTTTACCAGATCTGATGTGTTATATTCTCCTACATTCATTTCACATTTCCACAAACTTAAAAGTGTTTCCTCTCAAATGGTATCAAGAATATGCATAACCTTACTTCTGGTACTGAAAATTTGATGGCTATTTTTTCTATTTGAATAAGGAGGAGGTTTTGCCCCAATTCTGCTCTACATGCGTTATTTTGAGGTTTTCTTTGCACTTGCAATACAGTCTTGCAAAACTCTGCATGCAGTATTTCGATTGGATGTTTGTCCCATTTGGTGAATTCATTATCAGAGAGCTGACCCCGTACTTCACTGCCATATAGAACAATTTTGGAATTTTGATTTTAATGTTCCTTTTAATGTCTCTCAGCTCGTTCATAGCCATGTAAATGCTACCTGTGTTGCTGATATTTAGTCCTAGATACGTATAGTTTTTGGTGTTTTCTAATAGCACTGTGTCCAAATAGAATTTATATTTGTGATCTTCATTTCCAGACCTTTTTTGGAATATCATTATATTCGTTTTTTAGGTTAACGGTCAGAGCCCAGTTCTGACAGAACCTGTACAGATGATCTAGGTGCTGCTGTAACCCCTCCTTAGTGGGAGACAGTAACACCAGGTCATCTGCATACAGCAGACACTTGATTTCAGTGTTGTGTAGGATGAGACCAGGTGCTGCAGATTCTTCTAATGTTTTTGCCAATTCATTAATGTAGATGTTCAATAGTGTTGGACTTATTGGGCAGCCCTGTTTCACTCCCCGCCCCTGAGTGAAGAAGTCTGTTTGCTTGTTGCCAATTTTAACCGCACATTTGTTTTTAGTGTACATTGATTTAATAGCATCATATGTTTTCCCTCCAATACACTTTCTATTAGTTTAGAAAAAAGACCTTCCTGCCAAATTGAATCAAATATTTTTTTTAAGTCTACAAAACACGAGTAGATTGTGCCTTTGTTTTGTTTTACTTGTTTGTCAATTAGAGTGTGGAGGGTGTACATGTGGTCTGTTGTGGTAATTCAGTTAAAATCCAATCTGGCTTCTGCTCAGGACGTTGTGTTGTCAAGGGAATGACGTAGTCTCCTATTAATGACACTGCAGAGAATTTGCTGTTGAAGTTGCTGTTAACGCAAATTCCTCTGAAATTATTTGAGTTAAATTTGTCTCCATTTTTATAGATTGGTGTGATCAATCCTTGGTTCCAAATATTGGGGAAAATACCTACAGAGAGTATAATGTTGAAGAATTTGAGTATAGCCACTGAATTTGCGTTATGTATATTTGATCATTTCATTCAAATTACCATCAGCACCACAGGCCTTTTTGGGTTGGAGAGTGCATGGTTTTTCTGATAATTATTCTTCTGTAATTGAGGTATCCACGGGATTTTGATAGTCTTTGACTGCTAATTCAAGGATTTGTAATTTTTCTTGTATATCTTTTTGTTCTGGGCTTTTTGTTATATTGCTGTAGAGGTTTGCAAAGGTATTTCTCCACATATCCCCATTTTGGAAAGCCAATTCCTCATGATGAGAATAGTTTTTATCCTATGGATTCCTCATTTATAACCAGCTGATTTCTAATGTGCTGTTCCTTTTTTGTTCTTAGGGTGTGTTTGTATTGCTTCAGTGTTTCCCCATATTGAAGGGGTAGATTTTTGTTGTCTGGTTCTCTGTGTTTTGATTAAATATACCTCTCAATGACGTTCTTAGATTTCTTAGATTTCTCCAATCATTATCAAACCATCTTTCATTCTCTATTCTGTTTGGTTTGCTCTTATGTTTCTTTAGATTAGCCAAGGAGTGTCATTTGTCAAACATAAAGTTTATGTTCCAAACGGCCAAACTTAGACCTTCATTGCTGAAGGAGAATGTTAAGGCTAAAAAGTTGTCCAGGAGGGATTGTATGTTTTGGCTACTAATTGTTTTTTGGTAGATGTCAAATCAAATCAAATCAAAATCAAAATCAAATTTTATTAGTCACATACACATGGTTAGCAGATGTTAATGCGAGTGTAGCGAAATGCTTGTGCTTCTAGTTCCGACAATGCAGTAATAACCAACAGTAATCTAACCTAACAATTCCACAACTACTACCTTACACACACACACAAGTGTAAAGGGATAAAGAATATGTACATAAAGATATATGAATGAGTGGTGGTACAGA
>NW_019943625.1:10515-19652 GCF_002910315.2 Salvelinus sp. IW2-2015 | reverse complement strand
GGAGGAGAGGGAGAGAAGGGGAGAGAGGAGGGGGAGAGGGAGAGCAGGGGGGGTAGAGAGGAGGAGGAGAGAGAGGAGGAAGAGAGGGAGAGGAGGATGAGGGGAGGGTTAGAGAGAAGGAGGAAATCATACACATACATTGCCTTTGTAAAGTATTCAACCCCCTTGACTTTTTCCACATTTTGTTGTGTTACAAAGTCGAATTGCAATGCATTGAGTTGTCATTTTCTGTCAACAATGTGCACAAAATACTCTTAAAATGTAAAAGTGAAGAAAAATAAAACAGTAATAAACCTGGATTAGATAAGTATTTTAGATAATAGTCAATATAGTCAATATATGTTATAATCACTTTTGTCAGCAATTAGAGTATTTTGGGGTTAAATCTCTAAGAGCTTTGCACACCAGGATGAAACAATTTCTTCCAATAATAATTGTTGTGTTTCTTCAAGCTCTGTCAACTTGCTTGTTGATAATTGCTAGACAACCAGTTTCAAGTCTTGCCATAGATTTGCAAGCCAATTTGAGTCCAAACTGTAACTAGGCCATTCAGGAACATTCAATGTCGTCTTGGTAAGGAACTGTAGATTTGGCCTTGTGTTTTAGGTTATTGTCCTGCTGAAAGTTGAATTCGTCTTACATTGTATGGTATATGTTTGATTGTGTCTCTGGCCATTCCAATCTAACACCTCCTGAGGAGTCCAGAGGTGACAGGTAGAGAGGGATGGGAGAGGGAAAGATTGTCGAGGCAGAGACATGAAATAAATACATCTCCTCTGTGAGCTTTGAGATGTGGCTGGCTGTTTTGATCTCTCTCTGGCAGAGTGATGAGGCTGAGGTACCTGCATTAGTGCATTAGCCAAAAGGCTGTCTTAGCCCAGGCAGCATTAGCCTGGCTCTATTAACACTTCAAAGCAGTGCTGGTCAGTGGGAGGCCTGGGTGACACAGGGAGAATGAAGCAGAGAAGATGATAAGAGTCTCCCTTCCTCTACCTCACCCTGGCTGTCTCCCCCGCCTCCCCCATGACCTCCCCCCTCTCCATCCACAGTATCTCTTTCCTCCTCACCTCCTTAGCTCTGGTGGGAAAAGACTTGACCAGCAGGCCTTACTGAGTGTCGTCCTCTGTCTCCCATTTTCCTCCCCCTCAACTCCCCTTCATCTCTCCAGCCCACCCCCCACCCTGTCAGGCCCACTGTGAGGAGCTTACAGGGGCCACTGCCGCTGGGCCTCAGCTGTGCAACGAGGATCTGGGAGGAGAGGAGAGGAGGGAGAGGAGAGGAGAGGAGAAGAGGAGAGCGAGAGGAGGGAGAGGAAGGAGAGGAGAGGAGGAGGAGAGGAGAGAGAGGAAGAGGAGAGTGAGAGGAGAGGAGAGGAGAGGAGAGGAGAGAAGGAGAGCGAGGAGAGAGGGAGGAGAAGAGAGAGACTAAAGCAGGAGCCTGTCTCACACTAAGCTAATTGCCTGAGACCTGCTGGCCTGAGAGATAGCAGCACAGCCTGTCTTACCCAACTGTCTTTCAGGTAAACCTTTCTCATCATTTAGTCTCTAATGTAAGTTTTCTGACGCCTTTAGTGTATGATAGTGAGTATATGTGAGTGTGTGTGTGTGTGTGTGTCAGAGGTCTTTTAAAGGATGGTAGTGATTAGTGTCTGTGTGTGTGCACAGATGGTGTGTATGGTGAGTTGTTCCTCTGTATCTTCTCACACATATCTTCTCACAGGCCTCAGTGGATATTTACGACAGGAACTGGAGAGAGAGGTCACATGCCAGGACAACGCAGGTCAGAGACTGTATATATATATATATATATATATATATATATATACAGTGCATTCGGAATACATTCAGACCCCTTGACTTTTTCCACACGTTACTATGTCATATCCTTATTCAAAAATGTATTACATCGTTTTTCTTCCTTATCACTCTACACACAACACTCTACACCATAATGACAAAGCAAAAACAGGTTTTTAGACCTATTTGCAAATCTATAAAAAAATGAATACATAAATATTAATTTACATAAGTATTCAGACCCTTTACTCAGTACTTTGTTGAAGCACCTTTGGCAGTGGTTACAGATTCTAGTCTTCTTGGGTATGACGCTACAAGCTTGGCACACCTGTATTTGGGGAGATTTTCCCATTCTTCTCTGCAGATCCTCTCAAGCTCTGTCAGGTTGTATGTGGAGCATCGCTGCACAGCTATTTTCAGGTCTCTCAAGAGATGTACTTTGCTCCGTTCATCTTCCCCTCGATCCTGACTAGTTTTCCAGTCCCTGCCGCTAAAAACATCCACACAGCATGATGCTGCCACCCCCATGCTTCACCGTAGGGATGGTGCCAGGTTTCCTCCAGACGTGACGCTTTGCATTCAGTCCAAAGAGGGCTCTGGCAGTGCTCCTCCTTGCACATAGGCGGAGGTAGCGGTCCTGCTGCTGGGTTGTTGCCCTCCTACGGCCTCCTCCACGTCTCCTGATGTACTGGCCTGTCTCCTGGTAGCGCCTCCATTGCTCTGGACACTACGTTGACAGACACAGCAAACCTTCTTGCCACAGCTCGCATTGATGTGCCATCCTGGATGAGCTGCACTACCTGAGCCACTTGTGTGGGTTTGTAGGGACTCCGTCTCATGCTACCACTAGAGTGAAAGCACCGCCAGCATTCAAAAGTGACCAAAACATCAGCCAGAAGCATTGGAAACTGAGAAGTGGTCTGTGGGTCACCACCTGCAGAACCAACTCCTTTATTGGGGTGTCTTGCTAATTGCCTATAATTTCCACCTTTTGTCTATTCCATTAAGAGCACACAGCATGTTGAATTTATTGTCAATCAGGTGTTGCTTCCTAAGTGGACAGTTTGATTTCACCAGAAGTGTGATTGACTTGGAGTTTACATTGTGTTGTTTAAGTGTTCCCTTTATTTTTTTTGAGCAGTGTACATGGGGTACCAGTACCAATTGAATGATCAATCAATCAATGTATTTATCAAGCCCTTCTTACATCAGCTGATTGTCACAAAGTACTGTACACTGAACCCCGCCTCAAACCTCAAACAGCAGCCAATACAAGTGTAGAAGCACGATGGCTAGGAAAAACTCCCTAGAAAGGCCAGAACCTAGGAAGAAACCTAGAGAGGAACCAGGGCTTATGAGGGGTGGCCCAGTCCTCTTCTGGCTGTGCCGGGTGGAGAAATATAACAGAACATTGGCCAAGATGTTGCAAATGTTCATAAATGACCAGCAGGGTCAAATATAATAATCGCATGTGGTTGTTGAGGGTGCAACAGGGTCAGCACCTCAGGAGTAAATGTCAGTTGGCTTTTCATATCCGATCATTCCGAGTATCTCTTCTGCTCCTGCTGTCTCTTAGAGAGTTGAAAACAGCAGGTCTGGGACAGGGTAGCACTCTGGGTGAACAGGTCAGGTTCCAGTAGCCGCGGGCCATAACAGTTGAAAAACTGGAGCAGCAGCACGACCAGGTTGGACTGGGGACAGCAAGGAGTCATCAGGCCAGGGTATTCCTGAGGCATGGTCTGGGGCTCAGGTCCTCCAAGCAAGAGAAAGAAAGAAAGAAAAGAAGAAGATAGAAGAAAGAGAAGAAGAGAAAGAAAGTAAGAAAGCAGAGAAAGAAGAAAGCAAGGAGAAGAAAGAAAGAGGAAAAGGAGAAAAACTGGTTACCAGTACAGAGTCAATGATAACTTGGCTATATACACGGCGCGGTACCAGTACAGAGTCAATGATAAACTGGCTATAAACACGGGGGTACAGTACAGAGTCAATGGTACTTGGCGTATAAACACGGGATACCTCACCCATCGAGCCAGGGGGTACCAGTACAGAGTCAATTATAACTTGGCTATTATACACGGGCGGGTACCAGTACAGAGTCAATGATAACTTGGCTATAAACACGCAGGATCGAAGATCAGAAACACCAGGGGGACGGCGCGCTGGGGGTCACCAGTACAGAGTCCATGATAACTTGGTATATTACACGTGCGCCGGGACCGGTACCAGTACAGAGTCAGTGATAACTTGGCTATAAACACGGAGGGGGAGTACCAGTACAGAGTCAATGATAACTTGGCTATAAACACGGCGGGTACGCCAGTAACAGAGTCAATGGTAACTTGGCTATAAACACGGCTTCGGGCGTACCAGTACAGAGTCAATGATAACTTGGCTATTATACATGGGGGGTGTAACCAGTAAAGATGTCAGTGATAGCGTTGGTATAAACACGGCGACAGCCGGGGAGCGGGTGGCGGTACCAGTACAGAGTCAGTGATAGCTTGGCTATAAACACGGGGTACCAGTACAGAGTCAATTATAACTTGGCTATAAACACGGGGTACCAGTACAGAGTCAGTGATAACTTGGCTATAAACACGGGGTACCAGTACAGAGTCAATGATAACTTGGCTATATACATGGGGTACCAGTACAGAGTCAATGATAACTTGGCTATGTACACAGGGTACCAGTTCCGAGTCGATGTCCAGGGGTACGAGGTAATTGAGGTAGATATGTACAAAAAGCTAGGAATAAGTGACAGATAATAAACAGTACTAGCAGCGTATGTCATCAGTCAAAAAAGTTAGTGCAAAAAGGGTCAATGCAGAATTGTCGATTGTCCGGGTAGCTATTTGGTTAACTATTTAACTAACTATTTAGCTGTCTTATGGCTTGGGGTCCTGAAGCTGTTCAGGGTCCTGTTGGTTCCAGACTTGGTGCATCGGTAACACTTGCTGTGCGGTAGCAGAGAGAACAGTCTACGACTTGGGTGGCTGGAGTCTTTGACAATTACACCACCTGGTATACTGGTCCTGGATGGCAGGAAGCTTGGCCCCAGTGATGTACTGGGCCCTCTGTAGTGCCTTGCGGTTGGGTGCCAAGCAGATGCCAGTCAAGATACTCTCAATGATGCAGCTGTAGAACTTTTTGAGGATCTGAGGGCCCATGTCAGCCTCGTCAATGTGAATGGGGGTGTGCTCGGCCCTCTGTTTTACTTTAGTCCGGTCAGCTCCTTTGTCTTGCTCATGTTGAGGGAGAGTTTGATGTTCTGGAAGCACACTGCCAGGTCTCATCATCGTCAGTGATCAGTCCTACCGCATTCATGGCATCAGCAAACTGAATGATAGTGTTGGAGTTGTGCACGTAGTTCTAACAGGGAATACAGGAGGTGACTAGCCACTATGCCCTTAGGGGCCCCGTGTTGTTGCCTACCTTCACCACCTGCGGCGGCCCGTCAGAAAGTCCAGTATCCAGTTGCAAAAGGCAGGTGTTCAGTTCCAAGGTCCTTACTTTAGTGATTTGCTTGGAGGGCACTATGGTGTTGAATGCTGAGATGTAGTCAATGAACAGCGTTCTCGCATTGGTTTTCCTTTTATCCAAGTGGGAAAAGGCAGTGTGGAGTGCCATAGAGATTGCTTCGTATCTGATCTGTTGGGGCGTTGTGCGAATTGGAGTGGGTCCTGGGGATGATGGTGTTGATGTGAGCCATGACCAGCCTTTCAAAACATTTCATGGCTACGTTTGTGAGTGCTATGGGGCGATAGTCATTTAGACAGGTTACCTTTGCGTTCTTGGGCCAAGGTGTAGTTATTACAGACTGGGTCAGGGGAGGTTTAAAATATCAGTGAAGACACTTGCCAGCTGGTCTGCGCATGCTCTGAGTACGCGTCCTAGTAATCCTTCTAGCCCTGAGGCCTTGGTCTTACTCACATCTGGCCCTGTTAAAAGGTCTTTCTCACATCGACTATGGAAGGCGTGATCACACAGTCGTCTGGTACAGCTGGTGCTTCAATGTTGCTTAAGTGATTATAGAAGGTACTTAGCTCATCTGGTAGGCTTGTGTCACTGGGCTGCTCGCAGCTGGGTTTCCCTTTCTATTCCGTGATAGTTTACATTCCTTGCCACATCCGACAAGCATCAGTGCCGGTGTATTAGGATTCGATCTTAGTCATCCATGCACTTATTAATGAAGCCGGTGACTGATGTGGTAAACTCCTCAATTCCATCAGGTAAATCCTGGAATATATTCCAGTCTGTGCTAGCAAAACAGTCCTTTAGCTTAGCATCTGCTTCATCGGACCATATTGAGCGCATCACTAGTACTTTCTGTTTGTGTTTTTTCTTCTAAGCAGGAATCAAGAGTATAGAGTTATGGTCAGATTTGCCAAATGGAGGGTGAGCTTTGTAAGGTGATCCAGAGTTTTTCCGCCTCTAGTTGCACAGGTGACATCCTGGTAGAAATTAGGTAAGACGGAATTCAGTTGTCCTGAATTAAAATACCCGGCAACTAGAAGTTCCTATTCTAGATGATTATTTTCTTGTTTGCTTATGGCCCAATACAGTTTGTTGAGTGCAGTCTTAGTGCAAGCATCGGTTTGTGGTGGTAAATAGACAACTACAAAAAAATATAGATGAAAACTCTTTTGGTAAATAGTATGGTCTGCAGCTTATCATGAGGTATTCTAACTCAGGCGAGCAGAACCTCAAGACTTCCTTAATATTAGAGATCACGAACCAGCTTTTATTAAACACTCAGCTCCCCCCTTGAGCTTATCTAACGCTGTCATTCTGTCCTGATGATGCATAGAAAAACCAGCTAGATGTATATTATTCATGTCCTTGTTCACACACGACTCCGAGAAACATAGGATATTACAGTTGTTCAGGTCCTGTTGATAGGATAGCCTTGAACAGAGCTCATCCAGTTAGTTCCTTAGTGATTTGTACGTTCACCAATAGAATGGAGGGTAGATGCAGTTTATGTACTCGCCGACACAGTTTTGTCAGGGTGCCTGCAGGTCGGCTTCTCTTATGCCACCTTTTTCTTTTTCGGGTCTCTGGGATCAGGGCCTGGTCCGGGGTGAGCAGTACGTCCTCTGACTCCGACTTGTTGAAGTGCAAATCTTCATCCAAATAGAGGTGTGTGATTACTGTTCTGATGTCCAGAAGCACTTTTTGGTCATAGGAAATGATGGCAGAAACATTATGAACAAAACATTTGAGATCAGCGAAAAAAACACAAAATAAAGTTAGTGAGAAGCCCATAAAACGTCTGCTTTCCATTGCAGCGCCGTTCTCACGGCTGTGGGACAGGCTGGGAACTGGGACAGGCTGGGAACTGGGACAGGCTGAGAACTGGGACAGGCTGGGAACTGGGACAGGCTGGGAACTGGGACAGGCTGGGAACTGGGACAGGACCAACATGCCCTCCGGATATCTCTGAGACGCTGGAAGAAGCCACACGCGTGCACGTACACACGCACACAGACACACACACACACGCATGCACGTCCACACACACACATACACGCGCACACACATGCACGTACACACGCACACAGACACACACACACACAAGAGAGATATTTTCTTGTGGATAAACTGGCTGTCCTCAACCCCCCGCCGGTCTGCTTGCAAGACCTGCAAACGCAAGCTGGTGGATCTTCTTTTGGTCGGGCCATCACTGGCTGAACGGCAGCAGTGTTGTATTCATGACCGTCCACGGAAGGAGGACAGGGCCTGGTGGAACTGGAGAGCATGGATGGCTTGCTTTTCCGGCTAAAGGCGGTGCAGAGACTGCTGTACCATACTGATGTTGGCTGGAGGGAACCAGCATGCGCGGCTGCTGAGGAGAAGCTGGCGGATTAGGGTTTGGACCGGCAGCTGTTCTCATGAAGCTGGAGAGGCTGAGTACAGGCAGGTCTCTCAGAGTTTTACTCTGCGGTGCTGAGGGCCTGGCAGCTGCTAAGGCCCAGCACGAGAAGGGGGTGTGTGGAGCCTGGGCAGTGGGTGTGGGAAGGAGCCTATTTTCCACAACCCAGCCATCCCTTTGAGATAGGTTCCAGTCGGCCACCCCTGCAGAGGCAACCTGATGGCAGGGGGTTTTACAAAGGCTAGGTGACCTGAGACTGGCTGGGAGAGGAGGGGTGGGAAAACCCCGGAGGTCTTGGCGCAACAAACCAGGAATAACGTCTCTTAGGCTGCTGGAGAGATTCCTGGAGGAGGTCCAGGAGGCACTGTCTGAGCCGGTAAGGGGGTGTTTGAGAGGCCAAAGGGAAGGGGCGCACCAATGTTTCCGCCACTGCAGGTGAGCGGCAGAGACTGGAGACTGGCAAGGGGGTCTGGAGGACTTGTTAGATTTTAACACTCGAGCCTGGGGGAGTTTGAGGGGGTGGGAGGTAAAGCCCTCTACAACCTCTGCGTTAAGGGTTAGGAACATTAGAAGCCTAACAGGAGTGAAGGCACAATCAGTGGCAGGGGGTATGTGGGGCGGAGAGTATGGTGGGTTTTAGATGGAGGGCGCTCTACAAACCCCCAGTACCAAAGAGGTCAGGGGACCTCCAGTGGAGGGTTTCTTCATGGAGCCCTGGCCACTAACAGCTGGTTGGCACGGGTTTGATCCGGGAATTGGGCAGGGGTGTCCTTTCTGTCAAAATGAAAAGAAACTGTGATTCATGTGGTTTTCTGTGTGACCAGGTTAATGCTTTAATGTCTCTGTTGGAATGTCTGTGTGACAGGTTGGGGGTGGTTTTTGCTGTTGGGATGTTTATAATGGGATACAGGTATTCGAGTAAGGAAAAGAAAAAATGTGTTTTGTTGAATTTTCTGTTTGCTCAGGCAAATTAGCTATTTGGCTAACAAGGAGAAACAGGGTCAAAGGTGGGGGATAACAGACCTTTACTACTGTTTAATGGGATGGTCTCTGCGCGCCTTAGGGTTGAGTTTGAGTTCTATAAACTGATCAAATGTGTGGAGATGTTTGAGGAGATATGGTGTGTTGGGGGAGCTGTCTGTATTGCCTGGGGAAGATGTTTTGGATATACGGTTGTAGGAGAGGGTATGTGTTTTTGTGTATGGTGATGGTGGTTTGTATCATGTGGTAGATGGAAAGGTGAGTATGGTACATGTATGCAGTACAGGATAATTTTTTTGTTTTTTTATTTTAGGGGGGGGTGAGTTTTAAATGAAATGAGAATGTTTCAATAAAGAAAGACAAAAAGTCCAAAAGTACTCTCTCTCTCTCTCTCTCTCTCTCCTCTCTCTCTCTCTCTCTCTCTCTCTCTCTCTCCTGTTCGTCTCGTCTTCTCTCTCCGTCTCTTCCCTCTCTCTCGATCTTTCTGT
>NW_019943625.1:0-6305 GCF_002910315.2 Salvelinus sp. IW2-2015 | reverse complement strand
TGCACGTACACACGCACAGACAACAACACACACCATGCACGTCCACACGCACACAGACACAAACACACCACATGCACGTCCATACACACGCACACAGACACACACACACACACATGCCGACAACGCTCACAGCAACCACACAGACACACAGCATGCACGTCCACACGCACACACAGACACCACACACACAACACACATGCACGTACACCGCACACAGACACACAGACACACATGCACGTACACACACACACATGCATACAGCTCGCGCACACACCCATGCACGTCCACACGCACACAGCACACACACGCACACAATGCACCTAACACACACCGATACACGCACAGCCACATGCCGTACACGCACACAAAGACACCAGACACACATGCACGTCACACAGACAACACGCGCACACACATGCACGTACACACGCACACACCACAACAAGACACACTGCACGTCCACACAACACACAACACATGCCGTACACACACACACATACACGCACACAGAACATGCACGTACAACACACACCACACACACACAGACACACATGCACGTCCACACGCACACACACACACACAAGTAAGAACATGTCTGTCTGCTCTTTCTATTTCCTTCCCATGTAAGGTAAACTCCTCGAGTTAAACAGCCTGCTTCTCTGGTTCCCCAATGGTTATGTAGGCCGGTGTATAGTGTGTGTGTATGTGTGTGTGTGTGTGTGTGTGTGTGTGTGTTTGCCAGCTCCACCAGTGTATATAGCCAGTGGCTGTAGTTTAAGGCAGAGTCAGGGCTAGGGGGATACAGGCAGGTTACAGTGAATAAAGTCACTAGAGGGGGACTGCCGTTCATAGCAGACAAAGTGTTTGCACATGAACAAGCTGAGATTGGTGCCCAATAGACTAAACACTACCCTCATCAACCCTTGAGCTCTCTCTCTCTCTCTCTCTCTCTCTCTCTCTCTCTCTCTCTCTCTCTCTCTCTCTCTCTCTCTCGGTGCACTGCTGGGTGTTTTTGGAGTCTGAGTGTTTGGTGTGGAAAGCTCTATCTAACTAACTTTCTTGATTCCTTTCTTTACATGGTATTTTCTATGGTGGAGGGTTAATGCTATATATTTGTTTTAGCGGTATCCGAAGTCTTTCTTAAAGGACGTGTTATATCACAACCTTGCTTACATTGTAAGGATAATTGTGTTTGAGTTATTACATTGGGTTACTATCACAGTATTCAGCCTGTAGATAAGAACCCTCTGATATCATCTGACTGTTATATTGTACATTAACTTGTCTCCATTGCACCACTGACAAGTCCAACAATTTTCTCCCATTTAGAAATTACTGATGTTACCATGGAGACGAGTTACCTTCTGGCACTTGCTGTGTCTTCACCTTCCTGCATTTAGAAACCTGCAAGATGTCGATATTCACTATCTGTGCTGGTTCACAGTATCTTCCTGCCTTTAGACACACTTGTCTATTTCTCTCTCTCACTCAGTCAGCTCTCACCATCTCTCCGTATCTGTCTCAGAGAAAAAGTTGAGGTGTTCTTCAGTTGGTTTTCTTTGAGAAATAAGACTTGGAAGTTCAGTGTTGAGTAAGCTATCTTGGTCTGTAGCCAGCTGAGATTGTTGGTCTAACGCTGAGACAGTGACAGGCCAGTAGATGCTTTCTAATGACCGGGCCTCAACAACGACTGAGAGGATCTTAACACACTGATGGTTCAATCTGAGAGACCTCTCCGTTAAGGACAAGTGAATAACATCTAGAAGTTATGGTGAATGGTAAAAAAGCAATTACCATTCTATTGTTCTTTTCATTTTCTATTTTTATTCTCGACTGTCTCTCTCTCTCCTTCCGAGTTCTCAGTTGACCCGCTGCTTTCACAGTTCTTTCATTCAGGGAGAATTTAACATTATAGCAACATAACATATGGCTGTTCATAATACATCATATACATTCAGAGTTTAGCCAGCCAGCCCAGAGACCAGAGATGTCAATCTCCAGGCTAGTTTTCCAGAAACCTCTTTGTGACATGGTTAAAGAGGATGTCCCAATACTGTTCCCATCACCCTCTCCTCCGTTCCTCCGTTCCTCCGTTCCAACACCTCCCCCGTCCCTGTCCCTAGAGAAAAGCATGCCCTTTGCACAGCAGATGCCGTTTCCACGACACCAATTGTATCCTGGTTGCTAGGCGATGGCTGGGACCTTGTTTGGTCACCATGGTTATGAGGGGGGCCTGGGTATTTAGTTAGGGGTCAGGCGTGACAGAGGTGGCATAATGTCTGTGTGTGTTTGTTGAGGAGTCAGGCGTGACAGACACAGGACAATAGAGACGGGTGTGATCGTTCCCTCCTCTGTCATTTATAAGACAATTCACACCCCGTTCCCTCTTTTTAACTCTCCCTCTTTTACTCTCACTTTCACTCACCCACTCCCTCTCTTTCACTCACCCACTCCCTCACTTTCACTCACCCACTACCTCTCTTTCACTCACCCACTCCCTCTCTTTCACTTACCCACTCCCCCCTCCCTCCTCCTTTCAACTCACCCACCCACTCTCTTTCACTTACCCCTCCCTCTCTTCACTCACCCACTCCCCTCTTTCACTTAACCCACATCCCTCTCTTTCACTCACCCACCTAACCTCTCTTTCACCCAACCCACTCCTCTCTTTCACTACCCACTCCCTCTCTTTCCACTCCACGCCACGCCCTCTCTTTCCTCACCACTCCCTCTAATTTCACCTACCCCACGTCCCTCCTTTCACATCACTCCAACTCCCTCTCTTTCACTTACCCACTCCCTCTTTCACTTACCCACCTCTCTTTCCTCACTCACTCCCTCTCTTTCACTCACCCACTCCCTCTCTTTCACTCCACCACTCCCTCTTCTTTTCACCGCACACCACTCTCGATCTTTCCACTCACCCATTTTCCCCTCTTTTCACTCACCACTCCCTCTCTTTCACTACCCACTCCCTCTCTTCACTCACCCGACCACCTCCCTCTCTTTCACTCACCCACTCCTCCTCTTTCACTCACCCACCCCTCTCTTTCAACTCAACCCACTCCTCTCTTCACTCACCCACTCGCTCTCTTTCACTTCCCACTCCCTCTCTTTCAACATCCACCTTCAACTCCCTCTCTTTCAACTCGAAACCCACTCCCTCTCTTTCACTCACCACTCCCTCTCTTTCACTCACCGCCACTCCCTCTCTTCACGCACCCATTCCCGCTCTTTCACTCACGCCAGCTCCCTCTCTTTCAACTTACCCCTCCCTCTCATTTCACTCACTGTCCCTCCCTCTCTTTCCACTCACCCACTCCCTCCTCTTTCACTCACCATCCCTCTCTTTCACTTTACCCACTCCCTCTCTTTCAACCAACCCCTCCTCTCTTTCACTCACCATTTCCCTCTCTTTGCAATACCCACTCCCTCTCTTCACCTTAACCCCACTCCCTCTCTTTCACTTCACCCCTCCCTCTCTGTCACTCACCCACTCTCGTCTCTTTTCCATCACCCTCCCTCTCTTTCACCTCACCCATCTACCTCTGCGTTTTCACTCAACCCACCCCTCTTTTCCTTACCCACTCCCTCTCTTGTCACTCACCCACTCCTCTCTTTCATCACCCACTCCTCTCTTTCCACTCACTCCACTCCTCTCTTTCACTTACCCACTCCTCTCTTTTCACGTCACCCAACTCCTCTCGTTCACCTTACCAACGTCCGCGCTCTCGGTTTGGCAGGCACAGCCCTGGAAGCAAGCAGAGGGGGATGTCCAATCAGGAGGGGTAAGTAGAAGGATAGGAAGAAAGAGGGAGAGAAAGAAGGGAGGGGTCATTGCAACATTACGAGAGCGGGTTAGTCTTCATAATCTCTCCGAGTCAGCTGAAATGTTCCAGATAGACATTTCATGAATAGAGCAGACAAACACCTCTACATTGTATAAACCTGTCCACGTGTTTTCGCATTGATTAGAACCTATGCTTTCTCTCTCCGCATCTCTCTCTGCCTCCAATCCCTGCTCTATCCCTCCTTCTTCCTCCTGCTCCGTCTCACTACGGGAGTCTTTTGTTTCTCTCCTGACATTCCCCCATCTTCAGAGGTCAGTCTGGCTGGTCGACTGCCTAGGGCTTGGAGTACAACTGGAGTGGGTCAGTCTGGGCTGTGAACTGGCCTAGGCTTTGGAGTAACAACTGAGAGCAGACTGGCTGTGACGCCTAGGCCTTGAGTACACTGGAGTGGTCATCTGTGCTTGGACTGGCCTAGGCTTGGAGTACACTGGAAGTGGTCTCAGTGCTGCTGTGAAACTGGCCTAGGCTTGGGAGTACACTGGAGTGGTCAAGTGCTGGCTGTGACTGGCCTAGGCTTGGAAGTACACTGGAGTGGTGATACTGGTTGTGACTGGCCCTATGCTGGAGTACACTGGAGTGGTGACTGGCTGTGACTGCCTAGGCTTGGGAGTAACTGGAGTGGTTTTCCACAGTCACATGCAACCACACCCCAAATTACACCTCGTTTTCTAATTTGGCCGATAGCAGGTCAGAGAGAAAGAAGAGTGCTAGGACAAGAAAACAAGCATGGATGGGATGTTTGGGGGAAAATTAACCTTTTCATTCAAATGAGACTTACAAACCCTGCCGTCCCTTCTAAATAGCTCTGGTGCGTCTCCCTCTCTCCCCCTCTCCCTTTCACTCTCCTCTCTGTGCTCTCTCTCTCTCTCGTCTCGTCTCTCTTCTCTCTCTCCTCTTCGTCTCTCTCTCTCTCTCTCTCCTCTCTCCTCTCTTCTCTCTCTCTCTCTACTCTCTCTCGCACCCTCTCGCTCCTCTTTAGCTCTACCTCCCTCCTCTTCAATACCATTTGTCCCCTTCTCCTTTCTCTGATAATTGAGATCCACCCCTGTCTGAAAGTCAGATCTTATCAGAGAATTAATGTAGTGAACGTACGCGTAACAGGTACAACCTACACTGGAAGTATCAGTGGCCAAGAAAAGAGCTGCAGGGTGTCGAGAGAGTGTCAAATATCTCATATTGTCTTATCCATGGGCTGACTAATGTTAAAAGTAAAAAATGTCAAGTTGATAACTGCTGTTATCACAAAGCCTGTAATAAAAGCACCCATTTGTTCTCGCTTTAATGATGACACGGGAGATTGGGTGGAGCTGGGTAAATAGTTTGTAGTAAATGTGTGGTTTGATTGGATATGATGTGGTATATAGGGACAGCGTGGGTGGATGAGGGAGGCAGTCAGAGCAAGTCCACGTCTCTACAGTATCTCTTTTAACATGGAAGCTGGGAACAACAAGAGGTCTGTTCTCTCCCCCTGCTTCTTCCTCTCACCCTCTCTCCTCTCCCTCCTTCTCTCTTTCCTCTTCTCCCTCCTTCTCTCTTCTCCCTCCCCCTCTTCTCCTCTTCTCCTCTCCCCCTCTCTCCTCTTCTCCTGCTCCCCTCTCCCCCATCTTTCTTCCTCTTTTTCCTCTTCCTCCTCTCCGCCCTCTTCTCTCCCTCTTACTCTCTTCTCCTCCTTCTCTCATCTCCCCCTCTTGCTCCTCTCCCCCTTTCTCTCTCCCCCTCTTTCCTCTTCTCGCTCAGTTCTCCCTCTTCTCCTCTCCCCCTCTTCCGCCTCTCTCTCTCCCCTAAGATCTCTCCTCTTTCTCCTCTCCCCCCTCTTATCTCTCCCCCTCTTCCCCCTTTTCCTCTTCTCCTCTTCTCTCCTCTCCCCTCTCCCTCTTTTCTTCCGTCTTCTCCTCTCACCCCTCTCTCCTCTCCCCTTTCCCTCCCTCTTCTGCCCGCTCTCCCCTCCTCCTCCTCTTCTCTTCTCTTCTACTCCTCCTCCTTTCTCCTCTTCTCCTCTCCCCCTTCCCCCTCTTTTTCCCTTCTTTCTCCTCTTCTCTCTTTCCCCCTCTCCCTATTCCTACTCTTCTCCTCTCCCCCTCGTCTCCTCTCCCCCTCTCCCCCCCTTCTCCTCTTTCTACTCTCCCCCTTCTCCGTCTTCTCTCTTCTTCTCTCTCCTCCCCCCTCTCTCACTCTCTCCCCTCCTCCCCTCTTCTCCTCTTCCCCTCTTCTCCTCTCCCCGGCCGCCCCCTCTCCCTTGCTTCTTCCCTCTTCTCCTCTTCTCCTCTCCCCCTAGTCTCCTCTTCTCCTCTCCCTCTCTTTCTGTCCTCCCCACCTCTCCCCCTCTTTTCCTCTTCTCCTCTTCTCCTCTTCCCCTCCCCCTCTTTTCCTTCTTCTCCCCTCTTTCCTCTCCCCCTCTTCGTCCTCTGTTCCTCTTCTCCTCTCTCCTCTCCCCCCTCTCTCCTCCCCTCTGTC
>NW_019943624.1:117129-125899 GCF_002910315.2 Salvelinus sp. IW2-2015 | reverse complement strand
AACAACAGGGGATAAATGACAGATCAACACGGGCCGCTCCCTCTGCCGTCACAGAGAAACACGGGCCGCTCCCTCACCGTCGCAGAGAAACACGGGCCCGCTCCTCTACCGTCGCAGAGAAACACGGGCCCGCTCCCTCTACCGTCGCAGAGAAACACGGGCCCGCTCCCTCTACGTCACAGAGAAACACGGGCCCGATCCCTCTACCGTCGCAGAGAAACACGGGCCCGCTCCCTCTGCCGTCACAGGGAAACACGGGCCCGCTCCCTCTACCGTCACAGAGAAACACGGGCCCGCTCCCTCTACCGTCACAGAGAAACACGGGCCCGCTCCCTCTACCGTCACAGAGAAACACGGGCCCGCTCTCTTACCGTCGCAGAGAAACACGGGCCCGCTCCCTCTGCCGTCACAGAGAAACACGGGCCCGCTCCCTCTACCGTCGCAGAGAAACACGGGCCCGCTCCCTCTGCCGTCACAGGGAAACACGGGCCCGCTCCCTCTCCCGTCGAGAGAAACACGGGCCCGCTCCCTCTGCCGTCACAGAGAAACACGGGCCCGCTCCCTCTGCCGTCACAGAGAAACACGGGCCCGCTCCCTCTGCCGTCGCAGAGAAACACGGGCCCGCTCCCTCTCCCGTCGCAGAGAAACACGGGCCCGCCCCCTCCCGTCGCAGAGAAACACGGGCCCGCTCCCTCTACCGTCACAGAGAACCACGGGCCCGCTCCCTCTACCGTCGCAGAGAAACACGGGCCCGCTCCCTCTGCCGTCACAGAGAAACACGGGCCCGCTCCCTCTACCGTCGCAGAGAAACACGGGCCCGCTCCCTCTACCGTCGCAGAGAAACACGGGCCCGCTCCCTCTACCGTCGCAGAGAAACACGGGCCCGCTCCCTCTACCGTCACAGAGAAACACGGGCCCGATCCCTCTACCGTCGCAGGAAACACGGGCCCGCTCCCTCTGCCGTCACAGGGAAACACGGGCCCGCTCCCTCTACCGTCACAGAGAAACACGGGCCCGCTCCCTCTACCGTCACAGAGAAACACGGCCCGCTCCCTCTACCGTCACAGAGAAACACGGGCCCGCTCCCTCTACCGTCGCAGAGAAACACGGGCCCGCTCCCTCTGCCGTCACAGAGAAACACGGGCCCGCTCCCTCTACCGTCGCAGAGAAACACGGGCCCGCTCCCTCTGCCGTCACAGGGAAACACGGGCCCGCTCCCTCTCCCGTCGCAGAGAAACACGGGCCGCTCCCTGCCGTCACAGAGAAACACGGGCCCGCTCCCTCTGCCGTCACAGAGAAACACGGGCCCGCTCCTCTGCCGTCGCAAGAGAAACACGGGCCGCTCTCTCTCCGTCGCAGAGAAACACGGGCCCGCTCCCTCTCCCGTCGCAGAGAAACACGGGCCCGCTCCCTCTACCGTCACAGAGAAACACGGGCCCGCTCCCTCTACCGTCGCAGAGAAACACGGGCCCGCTCCCTCTACCGTCGCAGAGAAACACGGGCCCGCTCCCTCTACCGTCGCAGAGAAACACGGGCCCGCTCCCTCTACCGTCACAGAGAAACACGGGCCCGCTCCCTCTCCCGTCGCAGAGAAACACGGGCCCGCTCCCTCTCCCGTCGCAGAGAAACACGGGCCCGCTCCCTCTACCGTCGCAGAGCAACACGGGCCCGCTCCCTCTACCGTCGCAGAGCAACACGGGCCCGCTCCCTCTACCGTCGCAGAGCAACACGGGCCCGCTCCCTCTACCGTCGCAGAGAACACGGGCCGCTCCCTCTACCGTCACAGAGAAACACGGGCCCGCTCCCTCTACCGTCACAGAGAAACACGGGCCCGCTCCCTCTCCCGTCGCAGAGAAACCGGGCCCGCTCCCTCTCCCGTCGCAGAGAAACACGGGCCGCCCCTCTACGTCGCAGAGCACACGGGCCCGCTCCCTCTACCGTCGCAGAGCAACACGGGCCCGCTCCCTCTACCGTCGCAGAGCAACACGGGCCCGCTCCCTCTACCGTCACAGAGAAACACGGGCCCGCTCCCTCTGCCGTCACAGAGAAACACGGGCCCGCTCCCTCTAGTGCCTCTGTCAGACAACATAATACATTTATAATATTATGGTAGAGAAACAGGGGGGGCTATAGATCCTCTGTGACAACCCATTAAATATTATGGTAGAGAAACAGGGGGGGGGGGCTATAGTTCCTTGTGACAACCCCATTATAATATTATGGTAGAGAAACAGAGGGGGTTATAGTTCCTCTGTGACAACCTATTATAATATTATGGTAGAGAAACAGGGGGGGGGGTTATAGTTCCTCTGTGACAACCCCATTATAATATTATGGTAGAGAAACAGAGGGGGGTTATAGTTCCTCTGTGACAACCTATTATAATATTATGGTAGAGAAACAGGGGGGGGTTATAGTTCCTCTGTGACAACCCATTATAATATTATGGTAGAGAAACAGGGGGGGGTTATAGTTCCTCTGTGCCAACCTATTATAATATTATGGTAGAGAAACAGGGGGGGGGTTATAGTTCCTCTGTGACAACCCATTATAATATTATGGTAGAGAAACAGGGGGGGGCTACTGTGATTCATCTCCATAGAGGAACTATTGATATGTCTTTCTGCTCTCGTCTCCTGTGTTGTCCTGCCCTGCCTCTGTCTATCCGCAGCTGAAAACACCATTATCAATGCCGGCGTCCTCAATGGCTCCCTGTTCCGTATATAGTGTACTCTACTTTTAACCAGAGCTAGTGCGGTATATAAGGGAGGCAGATWGTCTACTGATTYGAGCGTTGGGCCAGTAACCAAAAGGTCGCTGATTCGAATWCCCGAGCCGACCAAGGTGYAAAAACTGTACCTTGAACAAGGCACTTAAACCTCATTTGGTTCAGAGGTGCTGTACTACTGTGGCTGACCTTGTCGAACAACACATTTCACTCCACCTATCTGGTGTATGTGACAATGAAACATATTTTTTAGGGGATGTGATTTGGGACGTACACAATGTCATTGTTCACTGCTGTGAGACGATGTGTACGCCGTCAATACTCTGTAGAGAGAGATCATTATTTTATTTGGGGTCGGGCTAGAGGGGGGAGGGGTTAGAGGGGCGGTTCTAGAGGTGGGAGGGGCCAGGTGGGGGATGGGCTAGCGGGGCGGGGCTGGTCTAGAGGGGCGGGGCTAGAGGGGCGGGAGAATTCAAAGGCAGGGGGGTGAAGCTTCATTCAGGTAGCCTATTAAGTTCAGAGTAAGGGTGCTGCTTTGGGATCAGTTTTGTTTTTTTCCATCACAATGAATAAGAATACATGGAGAGGGAGGACCTGATCCTAGATCAGACTCCTACTCTGAGACGCTAGATAGACCTACAAACACCCTGACATGATGTATAACTTAACCAATTCCCATCTAACCCGTACTGTATATAAAGCGGAGGTCACAAACATATGTGGAATTCCTGCTGACAAGTCAACGTATATCGTTGAGAGTATTTAAAGTCTCCCATTTGTGTCTGTGTGGCGCTGATTCCACTCAGATGCTTGGCCGGGGACCCACTTTACTATCTGTTACAAACACAGTCACACACTGGGACGTCCATGCTCATAGAYCGTATGATGTGAGGAATGGTTGGCTTGTGTTGCTGTAACGATAGAAGTGGTGATGACGCCGTGGGCATGAGATAAGGAATTACCATGCATTGTGTTTGAGCAATTTAAAAAATATATATTTTTAAATGTAAATAAAATCAAATAGAAGCCCAGTTAAAAATTAAACAGTAAAATACAATCAAATAGAAGCCCAGTTAAAAAAAATTAACAGTAAAATACAATCAAATAGACCATTGAAGTAAATTGTTGTTCTCTCCATATCCGACCTGTGAGTCTCTACTAAGTGAGTCTCCAACACATCAATCTCCATACATAGCTGTTTTCTAGTGTTGACTTGAACTCCCAGTTCAAAGCCTCCTTTGTGTTTGCTATCCCAAGCAGAGAGATCTCTTCAAAGATGCTGCTCCAATTACACCAGTCAGTAGGTCTACACCACTGTGTTACACCACAGTAGAGTGGGGCGGAGGGGCCTGTAACTGGGCGTGGGGCTGTAAACTGTGTGCGGAGGGGCCTGTAACACTGGGGCGGAGGGGCCTGTAACACTGGGGCGGAGGGGCCTGTAACACTGGGGCGGAGGGGCCTGTAACTGGGGCGGAGGGGCTGTCAATGGGGGAGGGCCTGAAAGTGGGCGGAGGGCCTGTAACAGGGGGCGAGGGGCCTGTAACAGTGGGGCGGAGGGGAGGGGCCTGTAACAGTGGGGCGAGGGGCCTGTAACAGTAGAGGTGGGTCTCAATGGCACCTATTCTTTATAGTGCATATAGAGTCCATGGCCCTGGTCAAGAGTAGTGTAACAATATGAATAGGGTGCTGTTTGTATCTAGACTCTGACTGGGATCCAGTGGTACTATTCTCCCTAACAGCCATAGGGTTGGATTGAGGAGGAACTGACAGAGAGCTCTGATGCTGTGGGCTGTGTGATGGATCGGGTCTGTATAGGGTTGGGGAAGGTTGGGGAACTGAAGAGGGATAAGAATTAAAGAGCACCGAACGGGAAGATCGTCATGGTCGGGTCACGGGCTCGGCTTGTACTGCATTAGTGCTGCTAGCGGCCTAGTGTGTAGCTTTGAATAAGGATGGTAATATGGTCTAAACAACAGAGAGGTCTGCTGAGGGGCTGCTGTAGTTGGACTGGGGTAGGTGCGATGTCTGTAATTTGGACTGGGTAGGTCTGCTGATGTGCGTTATAGTTGGACTGGGTTTGTTTATAGTTGGACTGGGTAGGTTCTGTTATAGTTGGAGGGGTAGTTTTGTTATAGTGACGGAGGTCTGTTATAGTTGGACTGGGTAGGTTCTGTATAGTTGGACTGGGTAGGTTCTGTTATAGTTGGACTGGGTAGGTTTGTATAGTTGGACTGGTAGGTTCTGTTAATAGTTGGACTGGGTAGGTCTGTTATAGTTGGACTGGGGTAGGTTCTGTTATAGTTGGACTGGGTTAGGGTTCTGTTAGTATAGTTGGACTGGTAGGTTCTGCTGTAGCTGCGTAGTTGACTGGTAGGTTCTGTTATAGTGGACTGGTAGGTATGTATAGTGGACTGGATAGTTCTGTTATAGTTGGACTGGGTAGGTTTTGCTGAGGGACTGTTATAGTTGGACCGGGTAGGTTTCTGTGAGGATGCTGTAGTTGGACTGGGTAGGTTCTGCTGAGGGACTGTTTAGTTGGACTGGTAGTTCTGGTTATAGTGCAGGGTAGGTTTGTATGGTGACTGGGTAGTTCTGTTATGTGACTGGTAGTTCTGTAAAGTTGGATGCTGGTAGGTTTCTGCTGAGGGCTGCTGTAGTTGGACTGGGTAGGTTCTGTTATAGTGGACTGGGTAGGTTCTGCTGAGGTCTGCTGTAGTTGGACTGGTGGTTCTGTTTAGTGGACTGGGGTAGGTTTTGTTTAGTTGGTACGGTAAGGTTCTGTATAGTTGGACTGGTAGGTTCTGCTGAGGGCTTGTTGTATATGGTAGGTTCGTTATGTTGGACTGGGTAGGTTTGTGAGGTGTTATAGTTGGCTGGGTAGGTTTCTGTTCGAGGTGCTGTATAGTTTGGATCTGGTAGGTTTCTGCTTGAGGGCTGTTATTTGGACTGCGTGGTTGCTGAGGTGGTGTTATAGTTGGACTGGGTAGGTTGCTGAGTCTGATGGTTGGGACTGGTAGGTCTGTATAGTTGGAGGTGGTTGGAGTGTCTGTTATAGTTGGCTGGTAGGTTCTTGCTGAGGGAGGTTATAGTTGGACTGGGTAGGTCTGTTATAGTTGGAACTGGGTAGGTTTTTGCTGAGGTTGCTGAGTATGAGTTGGAGGACTGGGTAGGTGCTGTATATGTTGGACTGGGTAGGTTCTGCTGAGGTGCTGTTATAGTTGGACTGGGGTGGTTCTGCTGAGGTGCTGTTATGTTGGCTGGGTAGGTTCTGCTGAGGTGCTGTTAGTTGGACTGGGTAGGTTCTGTTATAGTTGGGACTGGTGGCTTTGCTGAGGGCTGTTATAGTTGGACTGGTAGGTTCTGCTGAGGGCGTTATAGTTGGACTGGGTAGGTTCTGCTGAGGTGCTGTTTATAAGTTGGACTGGGGTAGGTTCTGTTTAGTTGATCTGGTGTAGGTTTTTTCTGCTGGAGGTGCTGTTATAGTTGGACTGGTAGAGTTCTGCGAGGTAGGTATAGTTGGACTGGGTAGGTTCTGTTATAGTGGACTGGTAGTATTCTGCTGAGGTGCTGTTATAGTTGACTGGGTAGGTGTGCTGGTTTAGTGTGGTAAGGGTAGGTGCTGTTTATTAGTTGGACTGGGTAGGTTTTGCTGAGGGTGCTGTTAGTGTTGGACTGGGTAGGTTCTGCTGAGGGGCTGTGGGTATAGTTGGACTGGGTAGGTTGCGAAGTGCGTTATACGGGTTTGTGACTGGGAGAGTATGTTATAGTTGGACTGGTTAGGTGTCGGCTGGGGGGCTGTTTATATGGTGGACGTGGTAGGTTCTGCTGAGGGGCTGTTATAGTTGGACTGGGTAGGTTCTGCTGAGGGACTGTTATAGTTGGACTGGGTAGGTTCTGTTATAGATGGACTGGGTAGGTTCTGTTATAGATGGACTGGGTAGGTTCTGCTGAGGTTCTGTTATAGATGGACTGGGTACTAGTTGGGTAGGGTTGATATTGTTAAAGGATTTAATGTATTCTATCACAATACATCTCGTGGCTCTTTTGGGTACTTCAGATTATCACAGGGGCCTGTCATTATCTCTGGTCTTCTGTGAGGCCTTGTCTAATACGTTCAAATCCCAAAATAGAAGCTGTAAAACATTATCCTAAATATCAACCATCAACTTAGTGAATACCATTGGTGTTTTAATACAAGGGTTTCAGCATGAAATACCCTTTTAAATATGTGTTTTTACACCTTTTAAAAATGTGTTTTACAATGTCAGTATGTATTTGTTGGCTTTGAACCATATGGTCTATCTACTAGAAACTCAAAGACAGTATAAACACAGATATAATAAAATAATTATATTTATATATATCTATCAAAGAAATCAAGTGTAAATGACCAAAAAATGAGGATTTATTGCCCTAGATTTTCTATTTATTATAAAGATGAGTGAAGGTCTACCAGAAGCTTTGCAACCCTAATTGTGGGTGTAGGAGGTTCGAGTGTTCCTCATTTTCACACAACGTGACTAATCAGTTCTCCTGAAGGTTTTGGCTGATGTTGAATTCGTCATGTGTAGTAAGACATGGGCTGTGTGTAGGAGGAGGAAACGTTTAGGATTGAGTCACCTTCATATCATTTCTATTTGGGACATTAGATTTCCATGAACAAAGGCTTGCAATACGGTAACTATAAATCACCATGTTGTTGGTCTTGTTTGTGTTCCAGGGAAAAAAGCGTGTAGATTTCACCTCTGTTTCACTTGAGTGGCTTCCATGATCATCCGTGTCAATACGGAAAGAAGCATTCATTAATTCATATTGGTTTACAGACAGAGGCTGGCTTTAGGAACAGTCTCAACCAATCGGGGATGCTGTATAAACCATCTAAACCAATCAGTGGCCTTCTAATGTTGTAGTGGGTGTGGTGATACTGGTGATTTGTCACCACAGATGATTTGTTTGCATAGCAGGTTGGGAGAACCGGCGTGGCAGGTTAGGAGAACCGGCGTGGCAGGTTAGGAGAACCGGCGTGGCAGGTTAGGAGAACCGGCGTGGCAGGTTAGGAGAACTCGGGCGTGGCACGCGTGTTGGCGAGGGGACCGGCTGTGTGAGCAGTTCAGGGGGAACGACGGTTAACTAAAAATGCTACCAGTTCTCAAACAACTGTGTGTCACCCCACTGAAGTCCGTGATTGTAATGATCAGTAAACCACTGCGCCCTGCTTGTCAATTTGATCAGCTAAACCCACTGTCCTGTCCTGTAATGGATCAGTCAAACCCACTGCAGTCCTGTTGGATAATTGATCCAGTAAACCCTCTGGGCCCTGTTGTAGATTGATTCAGTAAACCCGACTTCGCAAGCCCTTGTTGTAATGATCAGTAAAACCCACTGATGCCCTTTGTGTAATGAATCCAGGTAAGACCCTTCTGCGGCCCTGTTGTGATGATCAGTTAAACCCGCTGAGCCCTGTGTACGATCCATCAGTTAAGGGCCCACTGGGCCCTGTTGTATATGATCAGGTAACCCACGTGGAGTCCCTGTTGTAATGATCAACGTAAACCCACTCGAGTTCCTGTTGTACATCGATCAGTAATAGACCCTCTGAGCTGCCTGATTTGTGAATGTCAGGTCAAACCCTCTGAGCCGCTTCGTTGTATCGCCCACTGAGCCTGTTGTAATGATCAGTATAACCCAAACTGGGCGGGGCCTGTTCTTGTAATGATCAGTCAAAGCCCACGGGCCCTGTTGTAATGATCCAGTAAACCCATGAGTTCCTGTTGTAATGATCAGTAAACCCCCTAAGTCCTTGTCTGCTGTAAGATCATTAAACCCCCTGAGCTGTTTGTAATGATCAGTAAACCCCCACTGAGTCTGCCTGTGTAATGATCAGTAAACCCACTGAGGTCCTGGTTCTGGACGCATGGTCAGGCTAACCCACTGCGGCCCTGTTTGTAATGATCAGTAAAACCCTACCTGGGCCCTGTCTGTAGGATGATCCGGAATCAAACCTCTGTCGGCCCTGTTTGATAACTGATCATAATCTCTCTT
>NW_019943624.1:114662-117104 GCF_002910315.2 Salvelinus sp. IW2-2015 | reverse complement strand
CTGAGCCCTGTTGTAATGATCAGTAAACCCACTGGGCCCTGTTGTAATGATCAGTAAACCCACTGAGCCCTGTTGTAATGATCAGTAAACCCACTGAGTCCTGTTGTAATGATCAGTAAACCCACTGAGTCCTGTTGTAATGATCAGTAAACCCACTGGGCCCTGTTGTAATGATCAGTAAACCCTCTGGGCCCTGTTGTAATGATCGGTAAACCCTCTGGGCCCTGTTGTAATGATCAGTAAACCCACTGAGCCCTGTTGTAATGATCAGTAAACCCACTGGGCCCTGTTGTAATGATCAGTAAACCCACTGATCCCTGTTGTAATGATCAGTAAACCCACTGATCCCTGTTGTAATGATCAGTAAACCCACTGATCCCTGGGTTACTGAGGCTTTCATCTCTTCCTCTTGTGTAACACTGGAGGGTTGTTTCTCTCTCTAAACATCCTCTGTGCTGTACAGACTGTTCCTCTGGAGGTTTTACTGTGTGTGTGTGTGTGTGTGTGTGTGTGTGTGTGTGTTTGGTGTGTGTCGAGGACGATGAGGACACACTGTTATCACGTTTAGAAACCGTTTATCAGTAAACAACTTCATCCGTAGCCAATCGAGATGTGACACCCTAGTCCCTATTTAGTGCACTACTTTTGACCAGGGTGCATAGGGAATAAATAAGATGTCATGTGGCCCACAGCCTCAGTAGATGCCTGCAGCAGTAGATGTGTTCTTAGTTATTCCAATCAGGTACCACTTTAGATGGCTCAGTTGGTAGCTAGCAATGCCAAGGTTGTGTGTTCAATTCCTGCAGGGATACACACACAAAACAAAAAAATGAACTCACTCCACTGTAGGTCGCTTTGGATACAAGTGTCTGCTAAGTGGTGTTTATTATTTTTAGAGGAAGATTAGGGTACACAGTTGAATATATGCCTGGTGATATGCCTGATTTAATGCAGCCTGTCGTGGTTGAGTGTTGTAATGACACACATTCTCTCTCTCTCTCTCTCTCTCTCTCTCTCTCTGTGTCTCTGTCTCTCTGTCTCTCTGTCTCTCTGTCTCTCTGTCTCTGTCTCTGTCTCTCTGTCTCTGTCTCTGTCTCTGTCTCTGTCTCTGTCTCTGTCTCTGTCTCTGTCTCTCTCTCTCTCTCTCTGTCTCTCTGTCTCTCTGTCTCTCTGTCTCTCTGTCTCAATTCAATTCAATTCAAGGGGCTTTATTGGCATGGGAAACATGTGTTAACATTGCCAAAGCAAGTGAGGTAGATAATATACAAAAGTCAAATAAACAATAAAAATGAACAGTAAACATTACACATACAGAAGTTTCAAAACAATAAAGACATTTCAAATGTCATATTATATATATGCAGTGTTGTCTCTGTCATAGACTAGCGTCCTGTCTCACACTACAGATACAGGAGATAGACTAGCGTCCTGTCTCACACTACAGATACAGGAGATAGACTAGCGTCCTGTACTTGTACATCAAGCTGCCTCAGGCACCTATGAGCTTAGATACCTCGGTTAGATCTGAGGTTTAACCTCAACATTGGTCGAGATAGACACCCTTAGAGAGAGGATTTAATCTCAACTATGGGGGTGACCTTTGAGGAGCCGTTTTACATCAGAGACTTTGGCGGTGAGTTTGATAGGAAGTGTACGTTTACCTCAACTTGGGTGGACCTCTGAAGGAGACGTTTACCTCAACTTGGGTGACCTTGAAGGATACGTTTACCTCAATTGGGTGACCTTGAAGGAGACCGTTTACCTCACTTGGTGTGACCTGAGGAGACTGTTTACCTCAACTGTGGGTGACCTTAGAAGGAGACGGGAAGGGTTTCGGGTTAAGATGGTTTTCTTGCGCTCCGCCACATTGAGCCGCGGCCCGCAACGTTTGGACTCCGCCACATTGAAGCCCGGCCCGAACTTTTGCACGCTGCAGTTGGGCTTTCGGTTCAAACAGCCTGTCCTGGTCCACGCTGTAATAACGAGCAGCAGCACTACAGGGGGAGACAGGAGGGGGCCAGCACCGCTATTGACAATGAGTTAAGCTTTCCGTCGGCCAAAAGCTTTTGAGAATGACACGAAATATTTCATTATTCACTAAGTTTGCTGCCTCAGTTTGTTAATGATGGCATTTGCCATATACTCCAGAATGCTTATGAAGAGTTTGATTCAAGATTAGAATTGCACAAGTTCCCTCTTTGCCCCATGCAAATTAACTTAATAATACCCCCAAATTACATTTCCAACTTCATTTCAGCACTGCCAAACAAAAAAAAGGACGCCAGAAGCTGAACATCATGTAAGAATGCATTCTCGATCTCTCGTCGTTACAAAGGGTGTGAGTGTTGACGAAGGACAATGGTTGGAGATTCCACTACGTGTCATGCTGATTGAGTTCGGATAAAAACCAAGAACTGAGAAGCTTTCAAAAGGAGAGGTGGA
>NW_019943624.1:112219-114366 GCF_002910315.2 Salvelinus sp. IW2-2015 | reverse complement strand
GTGGTGCTTGGAATCATTGTTCTTCCTCTGTCAACCATGGTTACCTGCAAGGAAACACGTGCTGCCATCATTGCTTTGCACAAAAAGGGCTTCACAGGCAAGGATATTGCTGCCAGGAAGATTGCACCTAAATCGACCATTTATCGGATCATCAAGAACTTCAAGGAGAGCGGTTCAGTTATTGTGAAGAAGGCTTCAGGGCGCCCAAGAAAGTCCAGCAAGCGCCAGGACCGTCTCCTAAAGTTGATTCAGCTGTGGGATCGGGGCACCACCAGTACAGAGGTTGCTCAGGGATGGCAGCAGGCAGGTGTGAGTGCATCTGCATGCACAGTGAGGCAAAGACTTTTGGAGGATGGCCTGGTGTCAAGAAGGGCAGCAAAGAAGCCACTTCTCTCCAGAAAAAACATCAGGGACAGACTGATATTCTGCAAAAGGTACAGGGATTGGACTGCTGAGGACTGGGGTAAAGTAATTTTCTCTGATGAATCCCCTTTCTGATTGTTTGGGGCATCTGGAAAAAAGCTTGCCCGGAGAAGACAAGGTGAGCGCTACCATCAGTCCTGTGTCATGCCAACAGTAAAGCATCCTGAGACCATTCATGTGTGGAGTTGCTTCTCAGCCAAGGGAGAGGGCTCACTCACAATTATGCCTAAGAACACAGCCATGAATAAAGAATGGTACCAACACATCCTCCGAGAGCAACTTCTCCCAACCATCCAGGAACAGTTTGGTGACGAACAATGCCTTTTCCAGCATGACGGAGCACCTTGCCATAAAGAAAAGTGATAACTAAGTGGCTCGGGGAACAAAAAACTTGTGGTCAATCCTCAAGAGGCAGGTGGACAAACAAAACCCCACAAATTCTGACAAACTCCAAACATTGATTATGCAAGAATGGGCAGCCATCAGTCAGGATGTGGCCCAGAAGTTAATTGACAGCATGCCAGGACGGATTGCAGAGGTCTTTAAAAAGAAGGGTCAACACTGCAAATATTGACTCTTTGCATCAACTTCATGTAATTGTCAATAAAAGCCTTTGACACTTATAAAATGCTTGTAATTATACTTCAGTATTCCATAGTAACATCTGACAAAAATATCTAAAGACACTAAAGCAGCAAAATTTGTGAAAATTAATATTTGTGTCATTCTCAAAACTTTTGGCCACGACTGTACACTCACAAACGTTTCTAAATAATAAAGACATTTCAAATGTTATATTATGTCTAAATAATAATGTGCAAATAGTTAAAGTACAAAAGCAAAAATAAATAAACATAAATATCTGTTGTATTTACAATGTTGTTTGTGGTCCACTGGTTACCCTTTTCTTGTGGCAACAGGTCACACATCTTGCTGCTGTGGTTCCACACTGTGGTATTTCACCTAATAGATCATATGAGAGTTTATCATAATTTGGATTTGTTTTTAAAATTAGCGTTTTGCGCGTCTGTAATCTGGGGGAAATGTGTTTCTCTAATAGGGTCATACATTTGGTAGGAGTTCAGGAAGTGCAGCTCTCTCTGTCTACTTGACCTCTCTCCTCTCTGGTGACTGATATTTATTTATATATATATATATATATTGACATTTGCCCTCATTGATGTCATTGATATAAGCATCATGGATGACCTCTGTGCAGAGCAGGATCTGTCTCTAACATAGGGGCCATACCTCTGTGCAGAGCAGGATCTGTCTCTAACATAGGGGCCATACCCCCGTGCAGAGCAGGATGTGTCTCTAACATAGGGGCCATACCCCCGTGCAGAGCAGGATGTGTCTCTAACATAGGGGCCATACCCCCGTGCAGAGCAGGATAGGATGTGTCTCCCTCTAACATAGGGCCCAACCCCCGAGTGCAGAGCAGGATGTGTCTCTTAACCATAGGGGCCATAACCCCCCGTTGCGAGCAGATGCAAAATAAGAGCACACATAACAAGAACAAAGTCGTTAAATAGAACCATTCATATAAAACAAACATACAACAATAGCAACAAAAGACAGCCAAAAGCTACAACAAAAGGACAGGCCACGTTTAAAAAACTGATCAAACACAGACTTTCCAACTACACAAAACCGAGATAACAGAAATAACCAAAACATACACAAACAAAACAATCAAAACCCACATCAATGACAAAAAACAG
>NW_019943624.1:107179-110665 GCF_002910315.2 Salvelinus sp. IW2-2015 | reverse complement strand
GGCCATACCCCCATGTAGAGCAGGATCTGTCTCTACATAGGGCATACCCCCGTGCAAGCAGATGAATGTCTCTAACATAGGGGCCTACCCCGTGCAGAGCAGGATGTGTCTCTAACATAGGGGCCATACCCCCGTGCAGAGCAGGATTGTCTCTAACATAGGGGCCAACCCCCGTGCAGAGCAGGATCTGTCTCTAACATAGGGGCCATACCCCCGTGCAGAGCAGGATCTGTCTCTAACATAGGGCCATACCCCGCGTGCAGAGCAGATCTGTCTCTAACATAGGGGCCATACCCCCGTGCAGAGCAGGAGGTCTGTCTCTAACATAGGGGCCATACCCCCGTGTCAGAGCAGGATATGTCTCTAACATAGGGGCCATACCCCCGTGCAGAGCAGGATGTGTCTCTAACATAGGGGCCATACCCCCATGAGAGCAGGATGTGTCTTCTCTAACATAGGGGCCATACCCCATGTAGAGCAGGATCTGTCTCTAACATAGGGGCCATACCCCCATGTAGAGCAGGGATATGTCTCTAAACATAGGGGCCATACCCCCATGTAGAGCAGGATTGTCTCTAACATAGGGGCATACCCCCATGTAGAGCAGGATGTGTCTGTCTCTAACATAGGGGCCATACCCCGTGCAGAAGCAGGAAGTGTCTCTAACATAGGGCCATACCCCGTGCAGAGCAGGATCTGTCTCTAACATAGGGGCCATACCCCCATGTAGAGCAGGATGTGTCTGTCTCTAACATAGGGGCCATACCCCCATGTAGAGCAGGATCTGTCTCTAACATAGGGCCATACCCCCATGTAGAGCAGGATATGTCTCTAACATAGGGGCCATACCCCATGTAGAGCAGGATGTTGTCTCTAACATAGGGGCCATACCCCATGTAGAGCAGGATGTGTTCTGTCTCTAACATAGGGGCCATACCCCGTGCAGAGGCAGGATCTGTCTCTAACATAGGGCCATACCCCCATGTAGAGCAGGATGTGTCTGTCTCTAACATAGGGGCCATACCTTCATGCAGAGCAGGATGTGTCTGTCTCTAACATAGAGGCCATACCCCCATGCAGAGCAGATGTGTCTGTCTCTAACATAGGGGCCATACCCCCATGTAGAGCAGGATCTGTCTCTAACATAGGGGCCATACCCCCATGTAGAGCAGGATTTGTCTCTAACATAGGGGCCATACCCCCATGCAGAGCAGGATGTGTCTGTCTCTAACATAGGGGCCATACCCCCATGCAGAGCAGGATGTGTCTGTCTCTAACATAGGGGCCATACCCCATTAGAGCAGGATCTTGTCTCTAACATAGTGGCCATACCCCCATGTAGAGCAGGATCTGTCTCTAACATAGGCCATACCTCATGCAGAGCAGGATGTGTCTGTCTCTAACATAGGGGCCATACCCCCATGCAGAGCAGGATGTGTCTGTCTCTAAACATAGGGGCCATACCCCCATGTTAGAAGCAGGATCTGTCTCTAACATAGGGGCCATACCCCCATGTAGAGCAGGATTTGTCTCTAACATAGGGGCCATACCCCATGCAGAGCAGGATTGTGTCTCTAACATAGGGGCCATACCCCCATGTAGAGCAGGATGTGTCTGTCTCTAACATAGGGGCCATACCCCCATGCAGAGCAGGATGTGTCTGTCTCTAACATAGGGGCCATACCCCCATGGCCTCTTGAAGGTTGTATAATCAATACAACCTTCAAAAAAGTACTTTACACCATATGTGTCCATTACAATCTATGCAATAATTGGAATGCATTATTTGTCACCAGTACTTGAAAACATGAATAAAACTGTAAATACATTATCAGACAGACAGACAGTTGAAGTCGGAAGTTTACATACACTTAGGTTGGAGTCATTAAAACTAGTTTTTCAACCACTCCACAAATTCTCTCGCCATGTTATATTCTACTTCCTGTATATAGCCATGTTGTATTCTACTTCCTGTATATAGCCATGTTGTATTCTACTTCCTGTATATAGCCAGGTTGTATTCTACTTCCTGTATATAGCCATGTTGTATTCTACTTCCTGTATACAGCCATGTTATATTCTACTTCCTGTACACTACTGGTCCAAAGTCTTAGAACACCATTTTCTACATTGTAGAATAATAGTGAAGACATCAAATCTATGAAATAACACATATGGAATCATATAGTAACCAAACTCCCACTTATTAGGACCTGATAGTGAACTAGCTGAGATTGCTATATTTAGTTAGAGTATCTCCATTAGCTGTCCGTCAGTCCATGACTGTTTAGATTAGATATATGAACTGTCCATGGCTGGCTGCAGTGGTGGGCTTGTGTCCCAAATTGCACCATATTCCATATATAGTGCACTACTTTTGTCCAGAAAAGTATAGGCTCCTGACAAAAGTTGTGCCCTATATAGGGTGCCATTTGGGCCGTAGATGTTTTTTTTATCACA
The DNA here is from genome assembly GCF_002910315.2 of Salvelinus sp. IW2-2015. NCBI lineage: Eukaryota > Metazoa > Chordata > Actinopteri > Salmoniformes > Salmonidae > Salvelinus > Salvelinus sp. IW2-2015. The sequence goes on along the minus strand of NW_019943624.1, from coordinate 108,205 downwards.
TTCCTGTCCCATGTACAGGCTACAGTTTTGTTACTGTTACATCATGTAAATATAACCAGCCTTATCATCCCTTTGTCATGCAGTTGTTGCCAGTAGCTCTGAAATGAACCGTCAGGGTTTGAAACTAAATGGTGCCCTATTCGCTATATAGTGCACTAGTTTTTGACCAGTACCTATAGGGCTCTGGCCAATAGTAGTGCACTGTATAGGGAATAGGATGCCATTTGGAACTCAGACAATAACAGTCAGGGTTTAATTCACAAGGGAAGAACTAGGCCTACACTCTACATTGTTTGTGGCTCCTGTCCCAAGACCTCCTGAATTGATTTAGTGATGTCATCTACCTGTGCTGAAGCAGCTGGATGGACAGACTAATCAGTTTCCTTTTTACCAATTTACCTTCTGTAGTGCCTGCTTCTCTCACTGTAGTCATTTTAAACAGCCTGCCAGCAACACGCTCGTGTCTGTGCCAGCAACACGCTCCTGTCTGTGCCAGCAACACGCACGTTCTGTGTTTCATTTTATGTCTGTTATGTACAAAACGTCCTTCTTAATCACAGACCAGCTGAGATATCTTGTTTACCCACACGCACTCTTTCATCTGGAGCCAAAAAGATGTGATGTTCTATGTGTTCGGTAATGATTCTGAGAGAGACAGTGTTTGATTAGATAGATGTAATCAGTCATATATCCTTCAACTTGTGCATAATTCAATATTCTAAGAGCTCTGTGACTGATATCGTGGCTAGGTTGTATCTAAAGGGGGTGTAGTGAATATGTTAGGGGACGAAGGTGGCGTGTAGATTTAGGAGGTAAATGTGATGCTTCCCACAAGGGAGCTTCTGAGGCAATTACAAGAGACAGGGAGGTCTGGGGGGAGATGGGAGGTAGGAGGATTTAGAAGAAGGTATAGACATGTCTGGCTGCAACAGCAGTCACTTCTCAGCCTCGGGGGGGGGGGGGGGGGGTTAACGAGGAAGAGGAGGAGGGTTTTCACAAACAGCCACACCCCCTCCTGCTCTCGTC
>NW_019943624.1:89076-107025 GCF_002910315.2 Salvelinus sp. IW2-2015 | reverse complement strand
TGCAAACCGTTCCTGTCTTGTGCCAGCCAACACGTTCGCGGTCCGCACCTTCTGTGGCAGCAACACGTCCTGTGCTGTGCCAGCAACACGTTCCTGTCTTGTGCCAGCAACACGGTTCCTGCTCTGTTGCCAGCAAACACGTTCCTGTCTGTGCCAGCAACACGTCCTGTCTGTTGCCCAGCAATACGTTCCTGTTTGTGCCAGCAACACGTTCCTGTTTGTGCCAGCAACACGTTCCTGTTTTGTGCCAGCAACACGTTTCCTGTCTGTGCCAGCAACACGTTCCTGTCTTGCCAGCAACACGTTCTGTCTTGTGCCAGCAAGACGTTCCTGTTGTGCCAGCAACACGTCCTGTCGTTGTGTTCTCAAACGACACCCTATTCTCTACTTTTGACCAGGCCATAGGGAGGGAAGGACAGGCCCATAGGAGGGAGAGAGACAGGGCCATAGGAGGGGAGAGGAGACCAGGGCCCATAGGGAGGGGAGAGGGAGACCAGGGCCCATAGGGAGGGGAGAGAGACCAGGGCCCATAGGGAGGGAGAGGAGACAGGGCCCATAGGGAGGGGAGAGGAGACCAGGGCCATAGGGGGAGAGGAGACAGGGCCCATAGGGAGGGAGAAGAGGAGAGGAGACTAGGGCCCTAGGGGGGGAGGAGGAGAGGGACAGGGCCCATAGGGAGGGGAGAGAGAGGAGGACAGGGCCCATAGGGAGGGAGAGGAGAGGAGACTAGGGCCCATAGGGAGGGGAGAGGAGAGGAGACAGGGCCCATAGGGAGGGGAGAGGAGAGGAGACTAGGGCCCATAGGAGGGGAGAGGGAGGAGACTAGGGCCATAGGGAGGGAGAGGAGAGGAGACTAGGGCCCATAGGGAGGGAGGGCAGAGGAGAGGAACTAGGGCCCATAGGGAGGGGAGGGAGAGGAGAGGAGACTAGGGCCATAGGGAGGGGAGGGAGAGGAGAGGAGGACTATGGCCCATAGGGGAGGGAGGGGAGAGGAGAGGAGACTAGGGCCCATAGGGAGGGAGGGGAGAGGAGAGGAGACTAGGGCCCATAGGGAGGGGAGGGGAGAGGAGAGGAGACTAGGGCCCATAGGAGGGAGGGGAGAGGAGAGGAGACTAGGCCCATAGGAGGGGGAGGGGAGAGGAGAGGAACTAGGGCCCATAGGAGGGGAGGGAGAGGAGACTAGGGCCAATAGGGAGGGGGAGAGGAGAGGAGACTAGGCCCAAGGGAGGGGAGGGAGAGGAGAGGAAGACTAGGGCCCATAGGGGGAGGGAGAGGAGAGGAGACTAGGGCCATAGGGAGGGAGGAGGAGAGGAGACTAGGCCCAGAGAGGAGGGGAGGGGAAGAGGAGAGGAGACTAGGCCCATTAGGGAGGGAGGGGAGGGAGAGGAGAGAGACTAGGCCCAGTAGGGAGGGTAGGAGGGAGAGGAGAGGAGCTAGGGCCCATAGGGGACGGGAGGGAGAGGAGAGGAGGACTAGCCCATAGGGAGGGGAGGGAGAGAGAGGAGACTAGGGCCATAGGGAGGGAGGGAGGGAGAGGAGAGAGACTAGGGCCCATAGGGAGGGGAGGGAGAGGAGAGGAGACTAGGGCCATAGAGGAGGGGAGAGGAGAGGAGACTAGCCCATAGGGAGGGGAGGGGAGAGGAGGGAGACCAGGGCCCATAGGAGGGGAGAGGGAGACCAGGGCTCTTGGTCAAAAGTATTGCACTATTTAGGAAAAGGGTATGATGAGGGGACACAATCAAAACATAGCGGTTAGGTCAGCACCTTAACACGCAGATCTCTCTGACAGGAACCACTCAGCCTAACCACAGCACAGTAATCACAGATCTAGACATAAACGCCAGTTCTCCTCAAACAAGTGTGTCTCGGCCTATATGATACCCTGCGGCCTATATTGATACCCTACGTCCTATGGGCTCTGGTCAAAGTCTTGTACTATGTAGGGAATAATGTGCCATATGGAGTAAACAATCTGAACTCCTTCAGCCAGTCAGACAGAGAGGGAGAACAGGCTTTCTTGCTAGGAGGAGGGAGGGAGGGAGGGAGGGAGGGAGGAGACTGCTGTGCTGTTTGGTTATCAGGAAGGAGTCTGTTCCCCATATAACCCAGGCTTGTTTCAGTGTTGGTATGTATGCAAACGCTGCTTCTAGAAAACACGTGATGTAGCCTTGCCTGACTGCCTGACTGGGTTGACTGGCTGGCTGGCTGACTGGTTGACTGACTGGCTGGCAGGTTTGAAGGGATGTTTTTCTGTAACATAGGATAGCCGTCTCTCCTCCCCTGTGCCTCTGCAGTTCATCTCAAAATGAATCCCCTCTCATCTGTCGTCGTGGCAGCCTGATGACATCACCAGTGCTATGACATCACGCTTCAGTCTTTCATTCTCTCAGTTTTATTTTGGAGCAGAACGGACCAAATTTGAAGACACACACACACACACCACACACAACACACACAACACACACACACACACACACACACACACACACACACACACACACACACACACACACCACACACACACTTCTCTCCCATTGGGTATAAATGTCAGTTCAACATCTAGATTTGGTTGAGTTGTCAACTAATGTGAAGTCAACAAATAATGTCACCATGTCATCGGATTAGGTTCAAAGTTGGGTGGGGAAAAAGTGTAATTCCCTTAAGTAGATAACTTTTTTCAAATCCAATCAGTTTCCACGTGTTATTCAATGTCATCACTTACATTTTCTGTTGAAATCCCTTTGAAAACAATGTTGATTCAACCCATTCTCTCTCTCTCTTCCCTCTGTCTCTCTGCCTCTTTTCTGTCTCTCTCTCTGTCTATGCCTTCTCTCTCTGTCTCTGGCTCTCTCTCTGCCTCTCTCTCTCTCTTCTCTCTCTCTCTCTCTCTCTCTCTCTGCTCTCTCTCTCTCCTCTCTCTCCTGCTCTCTCTCTCTCTGCCTCTCTCTCTCTCCTCTGCCTCTCTCTCTCTCTCTGCCTCTCTCTCTCTCTGCTCCTCTCCTCTCTCTCTGCCTCTCTCTCTCTCTCTCTCTGCTCTCTCTCTTGCCTCTCTCTCTCTCTCTCTGCCTCTCTCTCTCTTTCCTCTGCCTCTCTCTCTCTCTCTCTGCTCTCTCTCTCTCTCTCTCCTCTCTCTTCTCTCTCTGCCTCCTCTCTCTCTCTGCCTCTCCCTCTCTCTCTCTGCTGTCTCTGTCTCTCTCTGTCTCTGTCTCTTCTGTCTCTGTCTCTCTCTGTCTCTGTCTCTCTCTGTCTCTGTTCTCTCTCTGTCTCTGCCTCTCTCTGTCTCTGCCTCCTCTTCTCGCTCTGCCTCTCTTGCTCTGCCTCTTGCCTCTCTCGCTCTGGCCTCTGCCTCTCTCGCTCTGCCTCTGCGCTCTCTCGCTCTGCCTTCTGCCTCTCTCGCTCTGCCTCTCCTCTTCCTTTGCTCTCTCTCTGTCTCTTCTTGTTCCTGTCTTGTCTTCTCTCTCTCTCTCTCTGATCCCTGTCTCTGCTATCCCTCAGTTCCTCAAATTCAAATCAGCCTGGCAGGCAGCACACACGGCACGCAGCAGCCAGTCAGTCACACTATACCCACTCCGTCTTCACTCCGTACAGTCGAAAGAGGAGTGGATTCTGCAGCGTGAAATGTCTCCAGTGATGTGGGGACTTCTCTGAATTTTGAGCAGTTTGTCTTAGGATAGAATGGTGGACGCAGCTGTCTCGTTACACCTCTCAGCAAGGTAAGGTAACGCATTGTCATTTGCTACAGGGGATTTGTGTGTCTGTTTTACAGCGTGTTAGTGTAGCAGGCAGTGTCTGTCTGTGTCTGAGATATCAGCAGAGGCAAATGGCTCCTTGGCTTTAAATCCTTTTGGAGGTGTGAAGAAACCACGTCAAAGAGATATTCTATGTTTCTGAGGTCTCGTCTCTTTCACAACTAAGCAAACTAACAGATGTACATTTTTGCTATGTTGCTGCTGTTCTCATTTTTCACAATACTATAAAAGTACTTGTGGTAGTAGCTACATGTAAAAGTTAGCGCATGAGGGACTGACTAGTCTGTTGATGATGCGAGGCAAGCCCACTTCCTGTGGGTCATGTGATGTCATAGGGTTCTAGTACATTTGGGGAGTGGGATTAGCCAATCAGTCTAGGGAGGTTTGTTGTGACACTACGCTGGGTCTTTTTTAACCTGTAATAATCCTGTGTTTCTGGTGACAACTTTTCACCACAACTACATGTAAAAAGGTCTATTGTATTTGCTCCCCATTTCAATGTGAGACAGTAGCAATACAGTCATCCAGCCGTCTGCTGCGTTGTCATGACAAAGTGGTGGTGGTGGTATTGTGGAGCTGAGAAAAGAGAGCGATTTTAATGAATTGCAAATCGGATAGCAGAGCTGCTACTGGTCAAAGTCGAGGGGGATTTGTCCCAAATGGAACACTATTCCCTATATAGTGCACTACTTTAGACCAGAGCCCTATGGCACCCTATTCCCTACATAGTGCACTACTTTTGACCAGAGCCCTACAGGGAATAGGGAGACATTTTGGATCCTCCTAGTGCATATCTTGTTAAGGGGAGGGCTGAAGGACTGTAGGTTTGTTTAATCTGAATGTATTTAAACCCAGGCTGCTTGCCGCTGTGTCTTTGTGCTGAAGGAAGCCTGGAGAAGGGTGAGAACGGGTCATCTGCTGCCTGTCGTAGTTATGGAAATGTGGTTTTAGCAACCATCATCCTAGAATTTAGCAGGACACAAGGTCAGGGTAACAGGCCTCTGGTTTTAATGCTCAGATACTAGGACTAGCTGAGAAGAGTGGTTTTAATGCTCAGATACTAGGACTAGCTGAGAAGGAGTGGTTTTAATGCTCAGATACTAGGACTAGCTGAGAAGAGTGGTTTTAATGCTCAGATACTAGGACTAGCTGAGAAGAGTGGTTTTAATCTAAGATACTAGACTAGCTGGAAAGGAGTTTTAACTCAATCAATGCTACGTAGAAGAGTGTTTTAATGCCAGATACTAGGACTAGTGAGAAGGAGTGTTTTAATGCTAATACTAGGACTAGCTGAGAAGAGTGTTTAATGCTCAGATACTAGATGCTGAGAAGATGGTTAATGCCAGAATACCTAGACTAGCTAGAAGAGTTGTTTAATGCTCCCAAACTAGACACTAGAGAGAGTGTTTAAGCTCAGATACTAGAGACTAGCTAGAATGAGTTTAATCTCAGAATACTAGACTACTAGAATGAGTGGTTTTATATGCTCAGATACTAGGACTAGCTGAGAAAAGTGGTGAATGCTCAGATACTAAGACTAGCTGAGAAGAGTGGTTTAATGCTCAGATACTAGACTAGCTGAGAAGAGTGTGTTAATGCTCAGATACTAGGACTAGCTGAGAAGAATGGTTTAATGCTCAGATACTAGGAACTAGCTGAAGAAGTGTTTTAATGCTCAGATACTAGGACTAGTGAGAAGAGTGTTTTAATGCTCAGATACGGACTAGCTGAGAAGGAGTGTTTAATGCTCAGTAACTAAGACTACTGAGAAGAGATGTTTAATGCTCAGATACTAGGACTAGCGAAAGGAGTGTTTAATGCTCAGATACTAGGACTAGCTGAGAATGGTTTTTAATGCTCAGATACGAGACTAGCTGAGAAGAGTGGTTTTAATGCTCAGATACTAGACTACTGGAGAAGGATGGTTTTAATGCTCAGATACTAGGACTAGCCGAGAAGAATAGGTTTAATGCTGCAGATTACTAGACTACGAAGAAGAGTGGTTTAATGCTCAATACTAGACTACTGAGAAGAGGTTTTAATGCTCAGAATACTGACTAGCTAGAAGAGGGTTAGCTACTCTGATAGTAGAGGTAAACATTTAAGATAGAGAGAGAGAGAGAGTTGTGTGCATGAGCAGAACCCAGGTTTTAAAGGAGCAGGTTCTGAGCTGTGTACATTAAGGCAGAACACCACTGTTTAAAGGGAGCAGCTTCCTGAGTTTGTGTACATTGAAGCAGAACACCACTGTTTATATAGGAGCAGGCTTCCTGAGTTTGTGTACATTGAAGGAGAACACCACTGTTTTAAGGAGCAGGCTTCCTGAGTTTGTGTACATTGAAGGCAGAACCCCACTGTTAAAGAGCAGGCTTCCTAGTTGTGTACATTGAAGGCAGAACACCACTGTTTTAAAGGGAGCAGCTTCCTGAGTAGACATTGAAGGCAGAACACCACCTGTTTTAAAGAGCAGGCTTCCTGATTTTGTACATTGAGGCAGAACACCACTGTTTAAGAGCAAGCTTCCTGAGTTTGACATTGAAGGCAGAACACCACTGTTTTAAGGGAGCAGGCTTCCTGAGTTGTTGACATTGAAGGCAGAACACCACTTTAAAGGGAGCAGGCTTCCTGAGTTTTGTACATTGAAGGCAACACCACTGTTTTAAAGGAGCAGGCTTCCTGAGTTTGTGACATTGAAGCGAACACCACTGTTTAAAGGGAGCAGCTTCCTGAGTTTGTGTACATTGAAGCAGAACACCACTGTTTTAAAGGGAGCAGGCTTCCTGAGTTTGGTACATTGAAGCAGAACACCACTTTTAAAGGGACAGGCTTCCTGATTTGTGACATTGAAGGCAGAACACCACTGTTTTAAAGGGAGCAGGCTTCCTGAGTTTGTGACATTGAAGCAGACACCACTGTTTAAGGAGCAGCTTCCTGAGTTTGGTACATGAAGCAGAACACCACTGTTTTAAAGGAGCAGGCTTCCTGAGTTTTGACATTGAAGGCAGAACACCACTGTTTTAAAGGAGCAGGCTTCTGAGTGTGTACATGAAGGCAGAACACCACTGTTTTAAAGGAGCAGGCTTCCTGAGTTGTGTACATTGAATTCAAACACAATGATTCCCTTGAGAAAGAACACTTTAACACAGCTTGATTCGCAAAGGATGCGTCTCAAATGACAACCCATCCCTATGCCGGTGCTCCTATACCCAGCTCCCTATCCCCGGTGCTTCCCTATACCCCGTGCCCCTATACCCGTGCTCCCTATGCGTGCTCCCTAACCCCGGTGCTCCCTATACCCCGTGCTCCCTATGCCGGTGCTCCCTATACCCCGGTCCCCGACCCCGCTCCTATACCCCGGTGCTCCCTAACCCCGTGCTATACCCCGCTCCTATGCCCCGTGCTCCCCTATACCCCGTGCTCCCTAGACCCCGGTGCTCCCTTACCCCGGTGCTCCCTATGCGTGCACCCTATACCCCGTGCTCCCTATACCCCGTGCCTCCCTACACCCCTGCTCCCTATACCCCGGGCTATACCCCGGTGCTCCCTATGCCCCGGTCTCCCTATACCAGTGCTCCAATGCCCCGTGCTCCCTATGCTGGTATACCAGGCTCCCTAACCAGTTCTCCCTAGCCCGTGCTCCCTATGCCCCGTGCTCCCTATGACCCGGTGCTCCCTATACCATTCTCCCTATACCCCTGCTCCCTATGACCCGGGCTCCCTATCCCGCGCCCGGTGCTCCCTATGACCCGTGCCTCCCTATACCCCGTGCTCCCTATACCCCGGGCTCCCTATGCCCCCGGTCTCCCCTATGCCCGTGCTCCCTATCCCCGGTGCCCCCTATGCCCCGCTCCCTATCCCCGGTGCTCCCTATGCCCCGGTCTCCCTATACCCCGGTGCTCCCTATACCGGTGCTCCCATACCGTGCTCCTATGCCTGTCTCCCTATACCCGGTGCTCCCTATACCGGTGCTCCGTATACCGTATCCGGTGCTCCGTATACCGGTATGCCGGTGCTCCCTATGCCGGTCTCCTATACCGTGCTTGTTTATGATGTTCATTGATATCTGAGTGTCTAACATTACAACAGAATCTATGGCTAAAAACATGAGCTGACATAGGCAAGTTGATCAACTAAACATTTCGACAAGTTGTAAATAGCTCTAATAAGGTCTGAAATTACTGCCAGAACAAGAGAACAACTGCTGAAGCACTACCAGGTGTCCAAAAGTGCACCTCTGCTTTCTACAACGAGTCACTGAAACTTCGATACTTTTTCGATTATAGAACATGATAAACGGTTCGGTACTAGAATTTGTACTTACCTACTTCTGTCAAATGTCTCACGTCATATACGGATATAGACCAGTCTGTCTAGTAATTTGTCTGAATCTTCTCTAGGGGCAATAGTAAGTAGTCAGGTTACTTGTCTTCTCAAGGACAGTAGTAAGCTAGCTAGGCTACTTGTCTCTCTAGGGCAGTAGTAAGCAGCTAGGCTACTTGTCTTCTCTAGGGCAGTAGTAAGCTAGCCAGGCTACTTGTCTTCTCTAGGCAGTAGTAAGCTACAGGTTACTGTTCTCTAGGGGCAGTAGTAAGCTAGCCAGCTACTTGTCTTCTCTAGGGCAGTAGTAAGCTAGCCAGGCTACTTGTCTTCTCTAGGGGCAGTAGTAAGCTAGCCAGGCTACTTGTCTTCTCTAAGTGGCGCGTAGTAAGCTAGCCAGGCTACTTGTCTTCTCAAGGGGCAGTAGTAAGCTAGCCAGGCACTTGTCTCCTAGGGACAGTAGTAAGCTAGCCAGGCTACTTGTCTTCTCTAGGGGACAGTAGTAAGCTAGCCAGGCTACTTGTCTTCCCTAGGGGGCATATAAGCTAAGGCCACTGTCTTCCTAAGTGCCTAGTAAGCTAGCCAGGCTACTTGTCTTCTCTAGGGGACAGTAGTAAGCTAGCCAGGCTACTTGTCTTCTCTAGGGGGCAGTAGTAAGCTAGTCAGGCTACTTGTCTTCCCTAGGTGGCGGTAGTAAGCTAGCCAGGCTACTTATCTTCTCAAGGGGACGGTAGTAAGCTAGCCAGGCTACTTGTGCATGTAGATGACACAGCCCGAGCCACATTTGAGAAGCAAGTGAGAGGAGAGAGAACGCCGACAGCATGGCTTCTTCTAAGGAAAACATCATACCTCCACGCCCGCAGCTTGTTGACAACTGGCACCAGAAGAAAACTGTGGGAGTAATTTCTTTACAAATTAGATGAGGGCCAGCCCACCAAAACAACTAAGCAACAGGTGTTACAAAGCAGATGAGGACCAGCCCACCAAAACAACTAAGCAACAAAGCAGTGCAGTGGAAGGGAGGTTCAGTTCCAAAACGACAAACTATTTTCCACATTCCATTTGCATTGGAACGTTATTCTAATAGCAACTAAATTCAAATATTTTTGTTGTTGTGATAATGACATGAACATATATTCAGCATGACATTCATGTGAGCATTATAATATGATTACAACTCAAAAGTAATGTTAAATATGCTCAATTTATCAATGACAACAATACTTTTAGACTACTTCCTGTTTCTCTGGGCTTGCTAACAGTAGCCAGCCAGCAGCCCTGGGCGGAGCATTGCACTCTGGGAATTGAAATGCACTCTGGGAATCGTAGTATGCTGTGTAAAATCTATTGTAATTCTATGGTGTGTAGACTATTGCAATATAGAAGCTTCAGAAATGACCTTCAAAGTGTTTTTAATGTTTTGGAACTAAACTTCATTTGGTACATTAAATGATTTACAGTATATAACAGTGATCAATAATGATGCATAGTTTGAATGAATGTCATATGAGCCAATATTATAGCCATAGTTGAGCAAATTAACCCCTGATATGTATCAAATTACATTAAAAAAATAGTTATTAGGTAATTGTACACTTTATTTTCTATGCTCTGCGTAGGAATGGTTTTGCATCGGGAACATTTAAGATATTCTTGTATTTTTTTAACATGGTGTTTTATTTGTTAAAGAACTGAATATAGAACACATTCTGTGTGTTATTTTAGTTGGTCAACCAGTTATCAACATTTTGTTCAATGTTTCTCAAAATTAAGCCCAGTTGTTATTCTGTGACTTTAGATAATAATTTCAAACCTTGCTTACATTTGTATACGATCACATACAGTGAGCTCAAAGTATTGGGACAGTGACAAATGGCCCTTAAGCCCTTAATCAAAACAAACAGCAAATGCGTCCAAGTTCTTAGCGCCACAAGCTTGATGTAGTCATTGCGTGCTAGGAATATGGGACCAAATACTAAACTGTTGACTCCTTTAATAAACTATAAGTGATTTGGCCCAATACTTTTGATCCCCTAAAATGGGGGGGGGACTTATGTACAAAAAGTGCTGTAATTTCTAAACAGTTCACCCGATATGGATGAAAATACCCTCAAATTAAATCTGACAGTCTGCACTTTAACCAACGTGCTGGTGTACAGAGACAAAACAACCAAAAATTACTGTCTCAATAATTTTGGAGCTCACTGTATATCTCTCTGTTATACGTGGGAATACTTTGGAACAGATTTCCAAACTTAAATCAATTGGAGACAATTTCTTGGTGTTTTTACAGTCTTATGTCCAACAATTAAAACAACGTGTTTAGGCATCGCCATAACAAATGGGTTGAATACTTATTGACTCTATTTCAGCTTTTCATTTTTAAGAATTTCCAAAAACATAATTCCACTTTGACATTATGGTGTATTGTTTTGCATTTAGTTCCTGGTGGTGTGGTGGGGGAGAGGTGGGTGTGTGATGGGAGCCAAAGTTTCACGGTCGGCCTGGAGATCAGATCTGATTTGGATCAGTAGACTCTGCAGCATCTTCTTTATAGACCAGATCTGAGCTGTATAGACCAGATCTGAGCTGTATAGATCTGAGCTATATAGACCAGATCTGAGCTTTATAGAGCTGTATAGACCAGATCTGCATGTATAGACCAGATCTGAGCTGTATAGAGCTGTGTAGACCAGATCTGAGCTGTATAGAGCTGTATAGACCAGATCTGAGCTGTATATACCAGATATGAGCTGTATAGACCTGTATAGACCAGATCTGACCTGTATAGATCAGATCTGAGCTGTATAGACCTGTATAGACCAGATCTGAGCTGTGTAGAAGCACAGCTGGTACGATCATAGAATTCCATACTTATTTTTTTTAAAGATCCTGTTCTGGAATTTTCTATTTGCACCTTTTTGATATTGAACTCTGCATAGTTGAGGAAGAGCTTGTAAGTATTTTGTTGTATGTTTTACTTGTTTGTATTCTGTTCACGTGACAAATTCGACGTTCATTTGATTCGATAACTAGATGCTCTTCTGACTGTCTGAAGAGGACTCTGTCTCTTTCTCCATTGTCCTTTCTCGAAAATCCGGAGTCATATTTGGAAACTTGGCGTCTTGACTGTACCAAATGGCACCCTATTCCCTATATATATCTTTTTCCATATTGGCCCTGGTCAAAAAGGTTTTTCCTAGCCACCGTGCTTCTACACCTGCATTGCTTGCTGTTTGGGGTTTTAGGCTGGGTTTCTGTACAGCACTTTGAGATATCAGCTGATGTACGAGGGGCTATATAAATACATTTGATTTGATTTGGGCTGTCTTCTTGGCTTCTGTGTGAAAAGCCACTGTAAAGGCATCAGTTCGGCTGGCGCCTGGCTGAACTCGGCTAGCCGGACCAAGCGAGTGTGCTTGCATACTCCTTTAAAAGATCTTTGCGTCAATAGTACTGTTTGTCCATTTTTGAGACTCCGTAGCCAGTATACACTATCTCAAAAGTGTCAAGAATTCATCTAAAATAACTCAAGGAATCTGTCATTAATTTTGACGTTTTTGCTGAGGAGATCTTAGTCACGCAAATGTACAGCTGAGATGTATGGTGCAGTATTTCTCAATGAAAACATTTGTGAAAACGAGTCGTCTCTCGTTGAATGAAAACACATACTTTATTGAAGAATCCCTATTATTGACCAATCACAGATGAAGGGACGTAGACTTAGGCTCTGAACCTTTCGGACACACAGCTGAAAAACAACCCCAAAAAACCCTCACTGAAGTCCAAAACGAACAAAAACGTCACAAAATATCTTCATAATATATGCACAAACTGTTTCGGCTGGGAAGCATGCGGACGCCTTAACAGAGCTGTTAACACCACCCTGTGCTACCTGCTAATGCTAATAGATGTGAGGTGTCCTATGCTAATTGCTAATGCTAATAGACATGAGGTGTCCTATGCTAATAGTTGCTAATGCTAATAGATGTGAGGTGTCCTATGCTAATAGCTGCTTATGCTAATAGACGTGCGATGTCCTATGCTAATTGCTAATGCTATAGCATGAGGTGTCCTATGCTAATAGCTGCTAATGCTAATAGACGTGAGGTGTCCTATGCTAATAGCTGCTAATGCTAATAGACGTGAGGTGTCCTATGCTAATAGCTGCTAATGCTAATAGACGTGAGGTTCCTATGCTAATTGCTAATGCTAATAGACATGAGGTGTCCTATGCTAATAGCTGCTAATGCTAATAGACGTGAGGTGTCCTATGCTAATAGCTGCTAATGCTAATAGACGTGAGGTGTCCTATGCTAATAGCTGCTAATTCTAATAGATGTGAGGTGTCCTATTCAATTAAACTGTATTCATCCCTGAGTGGCAGTTATGAAGGGTGATGCTAGTAGCTGTGAAGTTCCTGTGCTTGATGCTAATGCTAATAGCTGTGAGATGATGTTGAAGCCATTGGAATGTAGATTTTGTCATGATAATCATGGGGGGAATTCCAACAATGGGAATATTAATTAGCACCTTCGCTTGCAGTGACTGTAGGTGCATTTCAATACAGGTATAACCCCAGTGTTTTTACCCAAAAGGTGTTTCCATCTACGTGGACCGGCACCCGTGTCCCACTGGGCCATGGCTCCAGCGGGCCGGCTCTCACTTGGTGGCCAAGGCCAGACCACTGGTACTTTTCAGCCTGCATTTACATAACACTGACTGTAAACTTTAACACCTTCTCACAAAGCGACTGTTTTGATTTTGCAGAGGTTGTCGGATTCTGCTCTTCACAGTTTCCTCAGTCAGCCTAGATAGTAAAAAATGTCCCGAGTATAAGGCAAGGACGTTTCCACTCGTATTTAGACTGGTGGCGCAGTGGAACAGCAGCATCTGTTGTTTGGGGATGTGAAGTATTCCCGATCAGACTTGTGGAACAACAAAGTCTCTTAGGTATGAAGTAGAACATTTGAAGGCAGTGTGAAGCGTAATGGAGGACTGTGTGTTTTTGATGAACTCTGTAAGGCTGCTGTTTTCATATCAGTTCTTCACTGTGTATGTCATCCTGTGGTGTGAGACGGTCGTGGTGGATTCTTCATGTGTTGATGGTTGGTGTTGTGTTTGGATCGAAGTCGGTCATTTCACCGTTAGTGGTCCTTTTCATCTGATGATCTGAGATCTTCTCATGATTGACATTCTCAATTTGTTACAGTTACTGTATAAAGGGTTAACAATCACACTAGCCTCCTTTTCAAAGGGTTAACAATCATCCTAGCCTGCTTTACAAAGGGTTAACAATCACACTAAGCGTGCTTTACAAAGGGTTAACAATCACACTAGCGTGCTTTAACAAAGGGTTAACATCACACATAGCGTGCTTAAAAAGGTTTAACAATCACACTAGCGTGCTTTTCGCTTGGTGGGTCAGTAAATTAACATTAAAAAAAATCCCATCACATGATTTACACCCTGCACGTTATCAACGTTTCGGTTAAATACCTTTTTCAAGACCCAGCTATTAAAGCTATTACTTGCCAGTGAAAATCCGCTCATAACCAAATGTGAAAACCTGAAGAGATACCTCTTCCTGAAGAAATAAAAACTCCTTTTAACAACTCTGTCATCTACGTATTTAGAGTTGCCCTAGTATAGTGACATATTCAAAGAAAAAGCACTGTCGTTCACTTCATAAAGTCTCAAACAGTGTTCTTTTTGTTCAGCCTAATTTTAAAACTCCAAAGGTGGGATAGATGGGAGACCATTATCTGTTTGACACTGTAATGGGGGATGAAGCTGTGGCCGGATCTGGAAGTTTCAGGCCTTCACCTTGTCAGCTGTTTCTGTCAGGGTGAGCGAGTGTTGTGTGTGTTTGAGGATGTTCTTGTCTAGTGATGCAGCAGTCGGTTGCCTGGCTAAATATTAACAGTAGGATTCTACCTGACATAACTGCTGTTTCTGGGGAGCATGTTCACTGTTTTGTTTGTCTTGTTTGTCCCAGGTGTAGAATCCCTCACCCCTACTTCCCCTCCCATCCCCACTAGTCTCACCACTTCCCCTCCCATCCCCCACCTAGTCCTCACGTCCCTACTTCCCCTTCCCATCCCCAACCTAGTCCTCACGTCCCTACTTCCCCTTTCCATCCCCACCTAGTCCTCACGTCCCTATTCCCCTTCCATCCCCCACCTAGTCCTCACGTCCCTACTTCCCCTTCCCATCCCCCACCTAGTCCTCACGTCCCTACTTCCCCTTCCCATCCCCACCTAGTCCTCACGTCCCTACTCCCCTTCCCATCCCCCACCTAGTCTCACGTCACTACTTCCCCTTCCATCCCCACCTAGTCCTCACGTCCCTACCCCTTCCCATCCCCCACCTAGTCCTCACAGTCCCTCCTTCCCCTTCCCATCCCCACACTAGTCCTCACGTCCCTCCTTCCCCTTCCCATCCCCACCTAGTCCTCACGTCCTCCTTCCCCTTCCCACCCACCTAGTCCTCACGTCCCTCCTTCCCTTCCCATCCCCCACCTAGTCCTCACGTCCTCCTTCCCCCTTCCCATCCCCCACCTAGTCCTCAGTCCCTACTTCCCCTTCCCATCCCCCACCTAGTCCTCACGTCCTCCTACTTCCCCTTCCTAGTCCTCACGTCCCTCCTTCCCCTTCCCATCCCACCTAGTCCTCACGTCCCTCCTTCCCCTTCCCATCCCCCACCTAGTCCTCACGTCCCCTCCTTCCTTTCCCATCCCCCACCTAGTCCTCACGTCCCTCCTTCCCGCTTCCCATCCCCCACCTGTCCTCACGTCCCTCCTTCCTTCCCATCCCCCACCTAGTCTCACCGGTCCTGCCTTCCCCTTCCCATCCCCACCTAGTCCTCACGTCCCTCCTTCCCCTTCCCATCCCCCACCTAGTCCTCACGTCCCCTTCCCCTTCCGCATCCCCCACCTTAGTCCTCTAGTCCTTCCATCCCCTACCTAGTCCTCACGCCCCTTCCCATACATCCCTACCTAGTCCTCACGCCCCTTCCCATACCATCCCCTACCTAGTCCTCACGCCCCTCCCATACCATCCCCTACCTAATACAACAGTGAAATGCTTACAAATAGTCACATGTACAGGGTTGCAGGTGTGATTTCAGGGTACAGGGGACAATCTTAGGCTCTGAGCTCCAACATGCAGGACTAGTGAAATAAAAGAATGACAATGGTAATAAAAAAACAACACTATAACTAAATACATGAATAAGTACATGTCCTAAGGGTTGGAGGCACAGTAAAGACTGAGGGGGAGGGGGTGATGACCAATGGGGGAACAGCCGGCAGACTAAAGGAGACCATTGAGGGGGAGGGGGTGATGACCATAGGGGGAACAGCAGGCAGACTAAAGGACCATTGAGGGGGTTGGGGCCAGGGATTTGAGTCTGTATGTTGCAGCAGCCACTATGCTAGTGATGGCTATTTAACAGTCTGATGGCCTTGATAATGAAGCTGTTTTTCAGTCTCTTCGGTCTAAGCTCTGAATGTATTGTCGGATCCCACGGCAGGAGTGGGATCCAACTCCTCGACAGGAGGCCCCTCCAGGCTGATCCTCATCAGGTCTTCGGTGGCGGAGACCCCAAGTCAGCTTCTTGTTGAATTCTTAATCAGGTTCTGTGCAGAGAAGCCTCGCTCACACTTGGCGGCTGAAATGGGCAGCACCAGCATAAGCTGCACCAACTCCAGTATGTTCTAGGGAAAATATGATATCTTTCAATTTCATTTAAACTCTTACCATTAACTTATCAAAACTAACCATAGGATACCATAAATAACCACTCAGGACTGTTAGTCGACCTTGTAATCGTGCCTGTAGGGGTCCTTTGTTCACATGGTCTCCCACAGGCCACTGTAGGACTTGTCCTTGAAATTTTGGCTGACCAGGATGTTCAGCCCCTGCCACTCATCCTGAATTGCAGCCATGGTGCACAACCTGGTCTGCAGGATTGAACAGAGCAAGTGAGTTTGCAAACATAACATTGTCTCATATGGCAATGCTGTGTCAAATAAATTCTTACCTCTCTAGAGGCTCCTTGAAATACCTCATCAGGTCTGCCACACCATCATCGCCAAAGGTGTGAAGGCTGGCCTGGTCTTCTGGCCATGTGTCAGGGTTTAGCACTCTGAAAGACCGCTCTAGTCTGTGAAAGTCGGAACAGAATCTTCCAAACAATTCACCATCTCCTTCCRCTCCCCCCCTGTCGCTTGTGTCAACAGAAAACATTAATTATGTGGTATTTACCATTCCAGCACACAGACACACACACACAGTATTGTTTAACATTCTCTGCTAGCAAATAAAACTAAATCATAGAGAATGTATTAGTTACAAACCTATGTGGCATACAGTGGATAGGGATTATATGCCCCCCTGCCTCTCTCTGCAGGTGGGCAATCACTCCCCCACGTTGGCCCATGTTTACGGAGGCACCATCTGCCCCGAAGGAGATGCACCTCCTCATCCATGACCCTCCATCCTCCTCTGGGCGAACAACAACGAAATGTGGCCCTGGTGGCATCCAAAACACCTCGAATGACAACACAAAAAAACAATTATACAAAAGTATTTCTGACAAACTAAATTTAAATGATCACCATTATGAATAATTAAACTTTACACAACAATGAAGCCTATAAAAGGGAACAACTTACCAATGGCATGAGAGTGCTCAAGGGTCTGTTGTCCGTCCAGGAGATTGACTGGCTTCCCCATCCTCCAACAAGCGGACGTTTTTGTGGTGGTCTGATAAGCGGCCCAAAATTTGACAAAAGGTTCTTCTTTCGCAATGAAGTATGCGATGTTTATCTTTATTTTCAGCTGCCTCCTCTTCTCCTCCTCAGACAGCAGCACTTGCCTCCTCTTCTCCTCCTCAGACAGCAGCACTTGCCTCCTCTTCTCCTCCTCAGACAGCAGAGGTATTACAGTTGAAGTCAGAAGTTTACATACACTAAGTTGACTGTGCGTTTAAACAACTTTGAAATTCCAGAAAATTATGTCATGGCTGTAGAAGTTCTGATAGGCTAATTTACCATAATTTGAGTCAATTGGAGGTACGCTGTGGATGTATTTCAAGGGCCTACCTTCAACTCAGTGCCTCTTTGCTGACATCATGGGGAAATCAAAGAAAATCAGCCAAGACCCTCAGAAAAAAATGTGTAGACCTCCACAAGTCTGGTTCATCCTGGAGCAATTTCCAAATGCTGAAGGTACAACGTTCATCTGTACAAACAATAGTATGCAAGTAAAACACCATGGGACCACGCAGCCGTCAACTGCTCAGGAAGGAGAGACGTCTGTCTCCTAGAGATGACAGTACTTGGTGCGAAAAGTGCAAATCAATCCCAGAACAACAGCAAAGACCTTGTGAAGATGCTGGAGGAACAGGTAGAAAAGTATCTATATCCACAGTATAATGAGACCTAAAGCGACATAACCTGAAAGGCCGCTCACAAGTGAGAAGCGCTGCTCAAAAGCCATAAAAAAGCCAGACTACGGTTTGCAACTGCATATGGGGACAAAGATTGTATTTTTGGAGAAATGTCCTCTGGTCTGATGAAACAAAATAGAACTGTTTGGCCATAATGACCATCGTTATGTTTGGAGAAAAAGGGAGGCTTTGCAAGCGAAGAACACCATCCCAACCGTGAAGCACGGGGTGGCAGCATCATGTTTTGGGGGTGCTTTGCTGCAGGAGGGCTGGTGCACTTCACAAAATAGAGGCATCATGATGGAGGATAATGATGTGGGATATATTGAAGCAACATCTCAAGACATCAGTCCAGGAGTTAAGCTTGGTCACAAATGGGTTCTTCCAAATGGACAATGACCCAAGCATACTCCAAAGTTTGCAAAATGGC
>NW_019943624.1:80347-89051 GCF_002910315.2 Salvelinus sp. IW2-2015 | reverse complement strand
AGACAGCGTGAACCTCCTCAAGACTGCTGACACCGAAGCCATGCCTGATGCTTCTCTACCTGTCTCAACAGGTACAAGATCTCTGCACTGGATAAGCCGCCGCAGATGTATGTTTCGCTACGCTATTATCTCCTTTCAAGATGCGTAAGAACGTATTCCTGAGTGACACGAAGACGAGTTGCCCACCTGCTTTCTCCCTCTTGCACATATTTTGGCAGAACATGACGTTAGGAGGTTATCTCGGAACTCTATGCCATGGAAGAAGCAAATTTTGAGCCGTATCATACGCTTGAATCTATATGCTTCTACCCAAGAAACGACGGGCCTACAGCGCACGTTGAATTGACAGCAGAGGTAACAGCGCGAGTCTCAAAAAGGCATCCCTAACGTTAAGCAATCGTCAATGTTCACGTAGCGAAGAGGTGCTTCGAATCGAAAGCAACTAACGGTAAACCGTGCATAGTCAGGAACGGTACGGGAGCGTTCTCAGCATCCCTAACGTAAAGCCGGCCATGTCAACGTAGCGGGACAGTCTGCAGGCGCAAACCCTACGTAAGTCGCACAGATGTGCCAACCCGTACGGAGTCTCAACGTCGACCCTAACGTAAAGCCGTCATGTCAAGCGTAGGCAAAGGAGGTGTAGCTCAGCAAAACCCGACATCGTAAAGCCGTCAGTCAAACGGTAGCAGGAGTTACCAATAACAGCGATGTCGGGCCGTAGACGAATAAGCCACGCTCAGGTCAGACGTAAAGAATGGGAAGGAGGTTAAGCCACATCCGCACGAACGTAAGCCGGTCATGTCAACAACGTAGCGGAAGGTTCCAGCATCGCCTAACGTAAGCTCGTCATGTACGCTACGGAGAGTTTCTCAGCAATCCCAACGTAAGCCGATCATGTCAACGTAGGGAAGGTTCTCAGCATCCCTAACGTAAGCCTCAATTGTCAACGTAGCGGAGGGTCTCAGCATCCCTAACGTAAGCCGGTCATGTCAACGTAGCGGAAGGTTCTCAGCATCCCGTAACGTAAAGCGCGTCATGTCAACGTAGCGGAGGTTCTCAGCATCCCTAACGTAAAGCCGCCATGTCAAACCGTAGCGGAGTTCTCAGCATCGCCTAACGTAATGCCGACCGCAATGGTCAACGTGTAGCGGAAAGAGTTGGCTCAAAGCATCACCTAACGTAAAAGCCGGTCATGTCAAACGTAGCGGAGAGATTCTCGAGGCATCCCATAACCCGTAAGCCGCCATTCGACGTGAATAGCGGAGGTTTCTCAGCGATCACCATAAGAAGCCGCCAATGGTTCAACGTAGCGGGAGGTTCTCAGCATCCCTAACGTAAGCCGTTCATGTCAACGTAGCGGAGAGTTTCTCAGCATCCCTAAGCGTAAAAAGCGCTTCTGCTTCAACGTAGCGGAGCGTCTCAGCATCACCAACGTAAAAGCCGTCATGGTCAACGTAGCGGAGAGGTTCTCAGCATCTCCTAACGTAAAGCCGTCATGTCAACGTAGCGGAGGTTCTCAGCATCCCTAACGTAAGCCGTCATGTCAACGTAGCAGGAGGTTCTCAGCATCCCTAACGTAAGCCGTATGTCAACGTTAGCGGAGAGGTTCTCAGCATCAACCTAACGTGAAAGCCTGTCATGATCAAAAACGGTGAGCGGAGGTTCTCAGCCATCCCTTAACGTAAGCCGTCATGTCAACGTAAGCGGAAGGTTACTCAGCATCGAAACCTAACGGTAAAGCCATCATTCAACGTAGCGGGAGGTGCTCAGCGATGTCACCTAACGTAAGCCGTACAGTCAGACGTAGCGGAGGTTATCAGCATCCACTAAACGGTTTAAGAAAAAAAAGGAAAGGGGGGGCCCGTTTTCATGTCAACGGTAGCGGAGGAATTCTCGAGCATCCCTAACGTAAGCCGTCATGTCAACGACGCGTGGAGGTTCTAACACGGCATCACCTACACGTGAGAGCCCCCGACATAGTCAACGTAGCGGAGGTTGCTCAGCATCACCTAACGTAAGGCCGTCATGGTCCAACGTAGAGCGGAAGGTTCTCGAGGCATACGCCTAACGGTAAGCCGTCATGTCAACAGACCGTTAGCGAGAGAGTTCTAGGCAGCATCCCGAACGATGAAAGGCCAGGTCATGTCAAACGCATAGCGGAGGAAATTCTCCAGCATGCCCTAACGTAGACGCCGTCATGTCAGAGCGTAAAGGCGGAGGTTCTCAGCATACCGCGTAACAAGTAAAGCCGCATGGCAAACGTAGTCGGAGGTTCTCAGCATAGGCCCAACGGTAAGCCGTCAATGTCGAAACGTTGGAAAGCGGGAGTTAACTCAGCGATCAACCTAACGTAAGCACGTAAACACTGGTAACAGGTACGTACGGAGGGTCTCAGCATCCCTAACTAAGCCGTCGATGAATCAACGAATAGCGGAGAGTTCTCAGAGCATCCCTAACGATAAGCCGTAAAATTTCACGTAGACGGAGCAATCTCCTCTTTGGCTTAAGGACAACAAAGTCAAGGTATTGGAGTGGCCATCACAAAGCCCTGACCTCAATCCTATGGAAAATTTGTGGGCAGAACTGAAAAAATGTGTGCGAGCAAGGAGGCCTACAAACCTGACTCGGTTACACCAGCTCTGTCAGGAGGAATGGACCAAAATTCACCCAACTATTGTGGGAGGCTTCCCGAAACGTTTGTCCCAAGTTAAACAATTTAAAGGCAATGCTACCAAATACACTCAATTAGTATGTAAACTTCTGACCCACTGGGAATGTGATGAAAGAAATAAAAGCTGAAATAATTTTCTCTCTACTATTATTCTGACATTTCACATTCTTAAAATAAAGTGGTGATCCTGACTGACCTGAGACAGGGAATTGTTACTGGGATTAAATGTCAGGAATTGTGAAAAACTGAGTTTAAATATATTTGACTAAGGTGTATGTAAACTTCCGACTTCAACTGGTATGTAATGTAATGTGTCTTTTAACTGTGTGTGAGGAGTTTGTTGTCAGCCCTGTTGTTGGTGACCTTCCTGGTTGGCCAGCCTGATGTCAGACATTATCCAGGCTGAACAGTATCTGTATCCATTTATTCTACTGTA
The DNA here is from genome assembly GCF_002910315.2 of Salvelinus sp. IW2-2015. Classification (NCBI taxonomy): domain Eukaryota; kingdom Metazoa; phylum Chordata; class Actinopteri; order Salmoniformes; family Salmonidae; genus Salvelinus; species Salvelinus sp. IW2-2015. The sequence goes on along the minus strand of NW_019943624.1, from coordinate 85,944 downwards.
CTCTCTACCATAGACCAGCTGTAGTAGGACCTACTGAGCCCCTTCAACCGCTGTTACTCAGGCCAAGCAGTAGCTCTACAGGTGTCCGTCTAACCAGCAGTAGCTCTACAGGCGTCCGTCTAACCAGCAGTAGCTCTACAGGCGTCCGTCTAACCAGCAATAGCTCTACAGGCGTCCGTCTAACCAGCAGTAGCTCTACAGGCGTCCGTCTAACCAGCAGTAGCTCTACAGGCGTCCGTCTAACCAGCAGTAGTACAACAACTGCCTGAGCCCTTTACAGAAGGGTCAGACAGGTCACCACTACAGGGTCAGACAGGTCACCACTACAGGATCAGACAGGTCACCAATACAGGGTCAGACAGGTCACCACTACAGGGTCAGACAGGTCACCACTACAGGGTCAGACAGGTCACCACTACAGGGTCAGACAGGTCACCACTGGAACATCTATTCTGCACCACATGACAATGACCGGCTGGCCTGGCTGGTGGTGAGTCCCTTAGCTGTGTCACAAATGGCACCGTATTCCCTATATGTATAGAGCTCTGCTCAAAAGTAGTACTCCATAAAAGGGAATAGGGTGCCATTTGTGACATAAAGCCTTGGTGAGATATAGCAAGAGGAAAGATGGCCGTCTGTGAGGATTTAGAGGATGGGCCCTGAGTAGAAAGATGGCCGTCTGTGAGGATTTAGAGGACGGGCTCTGAGTAGAAAGATGGCCGTCTGTGAGGGGATTTAGATGACGGGCTCTGAGTAGAAAGATGGCCGTCTGTGAGGGGATTTAGAGGACGGGCTCTGAGTAGAAAGATGGCCGGTCTGTGAGAGGATTTTAGAGGACGGGCTCTGAGTAGAAAGATGGCCGCGACGAGAGGATTTAGAGGACGGGCTCTGAGTAGAAAGATGGCCGTCTGTGAGAGGATCAGAGGACGGGCTCTGAGTAGAAAGATGGCCGACTGAAGAGGATTAGAGGATGGGCTCTGAGTAGAAAGATGGCGACTGAGAGGATTTAGAGGACTGGGCTCTGAGTATGAGCGGGTAGAAAAAGCTAGTGGTTTTTGAATCTCGTTTTAATGTGGTTAGACTACAGTATTACCTCGCTTCATGACACGTCATTTGCCAAGATAATTTCTCCTCTAAACATTTCACACTGCCTTCATCTCAGTATGATTATAGCTGTATATACTTGACATTAGATTTGAATTTGAACACACTCGTCAACCTTTGCTCTTCCGGCCTGCGTGAAAGGTCTCCATCACAAGGAAGTGACATGATGTTGGCAGTATTGGGACATATTGTACATTCTGAAATCCATCTTCATTAACAATATCAAAGCATGTGATTTTAAAACATATATCAGAATCAAATCAAGACGCCCGGCTCGGCCGTGTTCCATTGTCCAGGTCAGTGTTGATCAGCTCAGAATGCTCCAATGCTGGTATGAATGAAACCGAATGGGTTTTCCAACAGACAGGCTGTTCCCGGTGGCCCTTGCCACATTCAGCTAGGGTCTGCATCCAAACGGCACCTTTAACCTATTTAGTGCACTACTTTTAAACCAGGGCCCATAGGTCTCTGTTCAAAGGTAGTGCACTATATAGAAATAGGCTTGACATTTGTGACACAGACTTAGCCCCACTGCTGCTCGGCCTGACAGCAGCTCAACAGGCAACTTGTGCCGTTTTCATTACATTGACCCCCCCCCCCCCCCCAGCTGTTTCCTATTCAAGGTTTCTAGGGTTACAGATCACATTTAAAAGGCAAAGTCCTTTTCCTCTCAGCCAGCCAAGAAGATGGCCTCTTTAAATACTATATAAAGAACTCAAGTCTGGAAAAAAAAACATCTTGATTTATCCTAAAATAAGAGAGAATAACAGCCATTCAGAGGACCAGCCCGAGTGTCAGACTGTTTGTGTCGTTGTCACTGATTGTTGTCATGCCAACTCCTTGTCACTGATTGTTGTCATGCCAATAATGGAGCAATGGAGTTGAAAGAGCACAAACGTATCTGAGACCAGGCTGTAGTAAATGCAGAAGACGGGACAAAAGAGAGCTTGTTGTTGATGTCTTACTTGATCTGTAGACTCCTCTGGCACACAGGCTGTTGAAGACCGTCGTCCACGTTTGCGTGTAGAGGCCCAAATCGTACCCTATTCCCTATAGTGGAAAAATGTTGAGGGCACATAAAAGTAGTGCTATTTGGGATGCTTCAAATGAGTCATTTAGAACCTCCGGACTGTCAGTCACATGACTTCATTTCATCTGAATGCAGGGAGGTAGACTGTAGTGAACCAGGTGGAGCAACGACAGTCACATGACTTCATTTCATCTGAATGACAGGAAGGTAGAGTGGTAGTGAACCAGGTGGAGCAACGACAGTCACATGACTTCATTTCATCTGAATGACAGGAAGGTAGACTGTAGTGAACCAGGTGGAGCAACGACAGTCACATGACTTCATTTCATCTGAATGACAGGAAGGTAGACTGTAGTGAACCAGGTGGGCAACGACAGTCACATGGCTGGTAAGGGAAGAGATAGAAGCAGGTCTGTAGACAGACCTTTGGTGGGGCACGGTGCTCCATCACCCTTAGGGCTCTATCTGTCTGTGTAAAGCCTGGGCAGAACATAGCAGGCAGTCTGGTTGAGGTCTGCTTGTAGGAGCTTGACCAGGGCTCTGGTCAATGTAGTGCACTATATAGGGCAGGGGTAGAGAACCTGATACAGGGAATAGAGGCTGGTGAGGACAGACAACATGGTTACCAATGGCTGGTGAGGAGACAGACAGACAGACAGACAGACAACTGGTTACCATGGCTGGTGAGGAGACAGACAGACAGACACCATGGTTACCATGGCTGGTGAGGAGACAGACAGACAGACAGACACATGGTTACCATGGCTGGTGAGGAGACAGACAGACAGACACCATGGTTACCATGGCTGGTGAGGAGACAGACAGACAGACAGACACCATGGTTACCATGGCTGGTGAGGTCTGACAGACAGACAACATGGTTGCCATGGCTGGTGAGGTCTGACAGACAGACAACATGGTTGCCATGGCTGGTGAGGTCTGACAGACAGACAACATGGTTACCATGGCTGGTGAGGTCTGACAGACAGACAACATGGTTACGTGGCTGGTGAGGTCTGACAGACAGACAGACGCAGTTGGAACTGTACTCTCCTAGTCCTCTCTCCAGCAACACCTTTCCTCACACCTGACATTGTGGTTGTTCCAACCTCGTTGATTACAGGGCTGTGTTGTGTTTAGGGGATGGCGGGGGGGGGGGGGGGGGGGGGGTCTGTGTTGGGACTAGTCAGTCAGACCATCCATTCCTGGCTCTCTTTCCCAGTATTAGTTAGTCTGGGTGACGGGAACGTAAAGATGTGTACAAGCTCTGTGAGACAAGCAAAGCGTTGTTTGTAGACCACGTTGTTGAATTCTGTTTCTACGGTGTGTTGAAGTGGTGGTTTTTTGAGCATTCCCATAGTGAGATAAAATGAATAGAAGGGCTGTAGATCTATACTAAATCTGGAGTGTTTCTGTAGTGGAGTAGCACCGGAGAGTTCTCCTGTTGTATATTTAGGACGTTTATCACTGTAATACTAAAAAAGGTGATTCATTGGTTTTCCTTTTTTAACCCACTGATCTCTGATCTTCCACGTCGCACACGTTTGGGAATACAGCAGGCAGGTCAATGTCTCTTTTGGAAGCTTGTGGAATTGTGTGTCCAGGTGTTCGGTGTTTCCCAGTAAGCTCGCTCTCTCTCTTTCTTTCTCCAATCTATCTTCTGTCTCTCTTCTGTCTCTCTCTATCAATTACATTCAAGGGGCTTTATTGTCAAAGGAAAATACAGTTGAAGTCGGAAGTTTACATACACTTAGGTTGGATCATTTAAAACTAGTTTTTTCAACACTCCACACATTTCTTGTTAACAAACTATAGTTTTGGCAAGTCGGTTAGGACATTATGCTTTGTGCATGACACAAGTCATTTTTTCCAACAATTGTTTAACAGACAGATTATTTCACTTATAATTCACTGTATCCCAATTCAGTGGGTCAGAAGTTTACATACACCAAGTTGACTGCCTTTAAACAGCTTGGAAAATTCCCCGAAAAGGATGTCATGGCATTAGAGCTTCTGATAGGCTAATTGATATAATTTGAGTCAATCGGAGGTGTACCTGTGGAGTATTTCAAGGCCTACTTCAAACTCAGTGCCTATTTGCTTGGACATCAGGAAAAAGAAATCAGCAGACTCAGAAGAAAATGTGTAGACCTCCACAAGTCTGGTTCATCCTTGGGAACAATTTCCAAACGCCTGAAGGTCCATTCATCTGTAACAAACAACAGTACGCACGTATTAACACCATGGGACATGCAGCCGTCATACCGCTCAGGAAGGAGACGCGTTCCGTCTCCTAGAGATGAACGTACTTTTGTGCGAAAAGTGCAAATCAATCCCAGAACAACAGCAAAGGACCTTGTGAAGATGCTGGAGGAAACAGGTACAACTGTATCTATATCCCAAGTAAACGAGTCCTATATCGACATAACCTGAAAGGCCATCAGCAAGGAAGAAGCCACTGCCCAAAACACCATAAAAAAGCCAGACTACGGTTTCTTCCACATGGGACGAAGATCGTACTTTTTAAAGAAATGTCCTCTGGTCTGATGAATCAAAAATAGGAACTGTTTGGCCCATAATGACCATAGTTATGTTTTGAGAAAAAGGGGGAGGCTTGCAAGCCGAAGAACACCATCCCAACCGTGAGCACGGGGTGGCAGCATCAATGTTGTGGGGGTGCCTTTGCTGCAGGAGGGACTGGTGCACTTCACAAAATAGATAAACAAATGAAGGCAGAAAATTATGTGTGATATATTGAAGCAACAATCTCAAGACATCAGTCAGGAAGTTAATCTTGGTCGCAAATGGGTTCCAAATGGACAATGACCCAAGCATACTTCTAAAAGTTGTGGCAAAATGGCTTAAGGCCATCAAGTCAAGTATTGGAGTGGCCATCACAAGCCTGACCGCAATCCTACAGAACATTTGTGGGCAGAACTGAAAAAGCGTGTGCGAGCAAGGAGGCCTACAAACCTTAATCGGTTACATCAGTTCTGTCAGGAGGAATGGGCAAAATTCAACCAACTTATTGTGGAAGGCTACCCAAAACGTTTGACCAAGTGAAACATTTTAAAGGCAAAGCTACAAATACTAATTGAGTATATGCAATAATCTGCTCTCGAGCCCCATGGGCCTCTCGGGCAGCTGGCTCCACCTGGGCCCTCTCGGGCTGGCTCCACCTGGGCCCTCTCGGCAGCTGGCCTCCACCTGGGCCCTCTCGGCAGTGGCTCCACCGCCCACACTCGGGCCCTCTCGGCAGCTGGCTCCACCTGGGCCGCTCAGCGCTGGCTTGGCTTCGATGCTCCTGGTCAAGCTTTAGTGTGTTTATTTATTTTGGTGTTTGTTCCACTGGTTACCAGTTTTTCTTATTTCAACATTTATCTAAATGATTTTGCCTTGACGATTAAACACTGTGGTGTTTCACCTACAGATCAGGAGCTTGTCAATCTCCACCACGCACCCG
>NW_019943624.1:75662-80322 GCF_002910315.2 Salvelinus sp. IW2-2015 | reverse complement strand
CTTCCAAATGGCTTAAGGCCATCAAGTCAGGTATTGGAGTGGCATCACAAAGCCTGACCGCAATCGACTAGACATTTGTGGGCAGAACTGAAAAGCGTGTGCGAGCAAGGAGGCCTACAAACCTAACTCGGTTACATCAGTTCTTGTCAGGAGGAATGGGCAAAATTCAACCAACTTATTGTGGAAGGCTACCAAAACGTTTGACCAAGTGAAATTTTAAAGGCAAAGCTACAAATACTAATTGAGTATATGCAAACTTCTGACCCCTGGGCCTCTCGGCAGCTGGCTCACCTGGCCTCTCGGCAGCTGGCTCCACCTGGGCCTCTCGGCAGCTGGCTCCACCTGGGCCTCTCGGCAGCTGCGCTCCACCTGGGCCTCTCGGCAGCTGGTCCACCTGGGCCCTCTCAGCAGCTGGCTCACCTGGGCCCTCTCGGCCGATGGCTCCACCTGGGCCCTCTCGGCAGCTTGACGTGTGGTTTTATTTATTTTGGTGTTTGTTCACACTGGTTACCAGTTTTTCTTATTTGCAACATTTATCTAAATGATTTTGCCTTGACGATTAAACACTGTGGTGTTTCACCTAACAGATACAGGAGCTTGTCAATCTCACCACCGCACCACCCTCTCTCTTTTGATAATCATTAGTCAGATAATTTTGGCCATAGGGCAGGAATTCTCATTTTTCCCCTTGTAATATTCCTCAATGAGAGAAGTTTCATGACACATTCTATGTCCCAGGGGGGGTAGGAGGCTTGGATCAGGGCGGGCAAGAGGAACTTTTTGTCCTGCTCTGTCCCGACAAGGCCAAGTATTTGTCAAATATAACTGAGCTTTTTAAGTGGTCTTTAATCACAAAGGGCCATAAATCTACCTGTCCATATATATAGGATGACCCAATGTCAATGTTGTGTACGACACTGAGGTATCTGAGCAGGTGACATGATGTGCGTGCAATGGCACTCTACTCTCTATTTCCTACAGGGCTCTGGTCAAAGGTAGTGCACTGTAAAGGGAATAGGGTGGTATTCGGGATGTAGCCATGGCCTTTGTGGGGTAGGCTATGGCCTGTGTCACATTACACTGGTATTATTCTGAGTTCATAAAGTGGATGGTGGAGAGCTACTGCACCGTAGCTGGTCCCTTTCAGTAGAGGGTTGCTTTGATGTGGATAGGCTAATCTTAGGGATCCTAGTGGATAAAACTCTGTTTAAAAGCCTGGGATCCTATTGGATAGAACTCTGTTTAAAAGACTGGATCCCTATTGGATAGAACTATGTTTAAAGCCTGGATCCTATTGGATAGAACTCTGTTTAAAAGCCTGGGATCCCTATTGGGATAGACTCTGTTTAAAAGCCTGGGATCCCTAGTGGATAGAATCTGTTTAAAAGACCGGGGATCCTATTGGATAGACTCTGTTTAAAAGCCTGGGATCCTATTGGATAGACCCTTTCAAGCTGGGATCCCTATTGGATAGAACTCTGTTTAAAAGCTGGGATCCCTATTGGATAGAACCTGTTTAAAAGCCTGGGATCCCTATTGGATAGAACCCTGTTTAAAGCTGGGATCCCTATTGGATAGAACCCTTTTTAAAAGCCTGGGATCCTATTGGATAGAACTTCTGTTTAGAAAGCCTGGGATCCCGTATTGGATAGAACTCTGTTTAAAAGCCTGGGATCCCTATTGGATAGACTCTGTTAAAAGCTGGATCCCTATTGGATTAGACGTTTAAAGCTGGGATCCCTATTGGATAGAACTCTGTTTTAAAAAGCTGGGATCCCTATTGGATGAAACCTGTTTAAAGCCTGGGATGCCTATTGAGATAGACCCTGTTTAAAAGCCTGGGATCCCTATTGGATAGAACTGTTTCACTTTAATGAAAGAGAACAGGTAGGGAACACAGTATTTAGGCTAAGAGATCTTGCTTAATAAACAAAGAGCTACTGGCAAGAGCAGTGTGGCGTTTTCTCATTTCTTTCAAGATCTCATCGAATCATTCCCCATACCTGCACAGCAACTGCTGATGTGAACAGAGTGGTATTACATTTGATTCCAGGCTAGCTAATATAATAGATGTTTTTGTCAGTGAAAATATGTCTGCTGTGATCTCAACAGTGGTATTATTCTCTTTAGCTAGCGATTTTTTTTTTGTTTAGTTGAACCACCATTTTCTAATCCATTTTTCTGGAGGGGGTTAGATTTTTGATGTCTGCTCCCAGGAGCTTTTGGCATGTTTTTTTTTGCACTGTGGACTGGCGCGACGTTAGCGTGGCTTTGCTCTGTGGACTGGAGCGACGTTAGCGCTGGCTTTGAGCTGTGGACTGGAGCGACGTTTAGCCTGGCTTTGCTCTGTGGACGGAAGCGACGTTAGCCTGGCTTTGCGCCGTGGACGGAGCGACGATTAGCCTGGCTTTGTGCGTGGACGGAGATACGTGCCTGGCTTTGCGCGTGGACCGGCAGCGCGTTAGGCCCCTGGGCTTTGCGCCGATGGACCGGAGCGCGTTAGCCTTGGCTTTTGCACGCCGTTGGACCGGAGGACGTTTTAGCCTGGCTTTGCGCCGTGGACCGGAAGCGACGTTAGCCTCTGGGTTTGCGCCGTGGACGGAGCGACGTTAGCCTGGGCTTTGCTCTGTGGAACCGGAGCGACCGTTTAGCCTGTCTTTAGCTCTGTGGACGGAGAGACGTTAGCCTGGCTTTTGCTCTGTGAGACCGGAGCCGACAGTTTAGCCTGGCTTTGCGCCGTGGACCGGAGAGACTCGTTAGCCTTGCTTTGCGCCGTGGAACGGAGCACTTAACAAGAAATAGGGAGTTAATAGAAAGGATCCCTTCATTCTTTATGTTCGTCCCCAAATGGCACCCTATTCCCTTTTATAGTGCACTACTTTTGACCAGGGCCCTATAGGGAATAGGGTGCCATTTGGGACACAATGTTTACTTTTTCGTTATGTAGAGCAGACAGGTGACAGAGCAGAGAGAAGAGCGTGTGTTCCCTCCAAGCTACATCTGAACTCTTTCAGCTGCAGGGTGGAAGAGATAGCATGTCATCTCTCTGCAAGCCCTCTGTCCTCTGGTGGAAGAGATAGCATGTCATCTCTCTGCAAGCCCTCTGTCCTCTGCCCTAGACGCCTGAGAAAAAACAACACGTTTTTTTTCTCACTGTCCTAGATATTCATAAGGAACTGGGGATAACGGTGCAATGGTTAGTGTTCTTTATTACGGTGACCCCCGTATGGTTTATTCACTGTGTCTACATCTCTCGGGCCTGGTAGTTAGTTACCCCAGAAATAATGTTATATATTTAAGTACTGCCAATGTTGTAGTGGTATGATGTTACAGTTCACTTTGTATTGAGATCCACTAAGTGTTCTTAGTGTTCATCATAAGGTAACCTATGACTATCTGAAGACTGTTGTTTCAGTCAGTCATAGGTGTTGCTGGATGTGCTGCAACAAGGACCATGAATCGGTGACACCTTTTACATGTGTTATAATCTAGGGGACAGGATGGACTGTCGTCTGGTTATGGGGTAGAGAGGATACTTTGTTTTGTCAGTGAAGCCGTAGTGGTGAGATCCACCATCATTCCCGTGTTTTCCTGTTGCTACACAGTTACTAATGTGGCCCCACAATAAACCTATTCTTCCCTCCAGAGTCATGGGTGGCTGGAATTCATTACTGCATATGAATCTCTGTCTCTCTGTCTCTCTTGAGAGCCCAGCTACTATTGCCGATGAACTTCACCATACAGTACTATAGTAGTAAGGTTAACCTAACATATATCCAGGTAGCCTAGCGATTTAAGAGCGTTGAGCCAGTAACTGAAAGGTTGTTGGTTTGAATCCCCGAGCCGACTAGCTGAAAACAATCTGCCGACGTGCCCTTGAGCATGGCACTTAACCCTTATTGTTCCTGTAAGTCGCTCTGGATAAGAGCGTCTGCTTAATGAGGTTAATGTAAATAGTAATAGCAGCCAGCAAACCTGTCTCCTAAAGAAACAGAACAGAACTGGAATTCACTCTGCTTATGTATTTAAGTAAACATTTATGTAGGCTAATGAACCTCTCTGTTTGTCTGTCTCTGTCTCGCGCCTATGCCTCCGAATGCTGATGAACATATCTTCATACTACAATGGCTATAGGAATGAACATGTGACTGCTGTAACAGCTAGCTGTAGGAATGAACATGTGACTGCTGTAACAGCTAGCTGTAGGAATGAACATGTGACTGCTGAGAGACAGTAAAGCATAGAGGAACGTACTGGAGGCGTGAACTCCCGAGCGAGTGGAGGGGAGGCGGGAGAAGACGTACTAGGGAGGAGTGGAGCGAGATGGCGGTGCATCTGAGGGGAGAGGAGGGACTAGCGAGAGAGGATAGCTGACGACTGGGGAGGGAGCGGAGGGGGATGGAGGACTGAGGAGGTCGGAGGGCACGCTGAGGGAGGGGAGGAGGGAGACTGACGGACTGAGGAGGAGGGAGGAGAGATCTGACGGGACTGAGGAGGAAGGGAGGACTGACGGACTGAGGGAGGGGAGGGAGACTGACGGACTGAGGGAGGGAGGGAGACTGACGGACGAGGGAGAAGAACGGACTGAGCGAGATGGACGAACTGAGGGTGGAGAGAGGAGAGACGGAGGGAGGGAGGGAGCGAGCTTACTGGAGCACGG
>NW_019943624.1:58093-74007 GCF_002910315.2 Salvelinus sp. IW2-2015 | reverse complement strand
GAACACCTGGACACACATTCCACAATTCAATATTTGACCTGCCTGCTGTATTCCCAAAGTGTGCGACGTGGAAGATCAGAGATCAGTGGGTTAAAATAAGCAAACCAAGTGAGCAATGAATCACCTTTTTTTAGTATTACAGTGATAAACGTCCTAAATATACAACAGGAGAACTCTCCGGTGCTACTCCACTACAGAAACACTCCAAGATTTAGTATAGATCTACAGCTCTTCTATTCATTTTATCTCACTATAGTGAATGCTCAAAAACCACCACTTCAACACACCGTAGAAACCGTACAGTGCCTTCAGAAAGTATTCAGTCTTTTGACTTTTTATACATTTTGTTGTGTTACAGCCTGAATTTAAAGTGGATTAAATTGAGTTGTTTTGTCACTGGCCTACCCACAATACCCCATAATGTCAAAGTGGAATTATGTTTTTAGAAATGTTTAGAAAATTAATAAAAAAAGTAAAGCTTAAATAAGTGCACGAGTCAACACTGTGTGAAATAGTGTTTTGGTATGACTACCTCCATCTGTATCCCACACATAAAATGATCTGTAAGGTCTCTGTCGAGCAGTGAATATCAAACACAGATTCGACCACAAAGACCAGGGAGGTTTTCCAGTGCCTCTCAAAGAAGAGGACCTATTGGTAGATGGGTAAAATAAAAAATTATGCAGAAATGAATATCCCTTGGAGCACGGTGAAGTTATTAATTACACTTTGGATGGTGCATCAATACACCCAGTCACTACAAAGATACAGACGTCCTTCCTAACTTAGTTGCCGGAGAGGAAGGAAATGTGACTTGTAAGTAAGCATTTCACGGTAAAGTCTACACTTGTTGTATTCGGTGCATGTGACTAATAAAGTTTGTTTTGATTTGAAACCGCTCAGGGATTTCACCATGAGGCAAATGGTAACTTTAAAATAGTTAAGAGTTTAATGGCTATGATAGGTGAAATCTGAGGATGGCTCAACAATTAATAAAATGTATTTATAAAGCCCGTTTTACATCAGCAGATGTCACAAAGTGCTTATACAGAAACCCAGCCTAAAACCCCAATGAGCAAGCAATGCAGATGTAGAAGCATGGTGGCTTGGAAAAACTCCCTAGAAAGGCAGGAACCTAAAGAGGAACCATGCTCTGAGGGGTGGCCAGTCCTCTTCTGGCTATGCCGGTGGAGATTATAAGAGTACATGGCCATTAAGGCTAGATCGTTCTTCAAGATGTTCAAACGTTCATAGATGACCAGCAGGGTCAAATAATAATCACAGCAGTAGTAGAGGATGCAACAGGTCAGCACCTCAGGAGTAAATGTCAGTTGGTTTTTCATAGACAAGCATTCAGAGGTCGAGACTGCAGGTGCGGTAGAGAGGGTGGAAACCGCAGGTCCGGGATAAGATAGCAGGTGCGGTGAACAGGTCTTAGTTCCATAACCGTAGGCAGAACAGCAGAAACTAGATCAGCAGCACGGCCAGGTGGGAAGGGGGCGGGGACAGCCAGGAGTCGTCAGGCCAAGTAGTCCTGAGGCATTGTCCTAGGGCTCAGGTTCTCAGGTCCAACGTTGTAGTTACTTCACAATGCTAACCTAAATGACACAGTGAAAAGAAGGAATCTTGTACAGAATAAAAAATATTCCAAAACACGCATCCTATTTGCAACAAGGCACTAAAGTAATGCTGCAAGAAAAATGTGTTAAAGCAATTCACGTTTTGTCCCGAATACAATATGTTTTGGGCTAATACAATACAACACATGGCTGAGTACCACTCTCTATATTTTCAAGCATATTGGTGGCTGCACAGTGATGGAAAAGGTCAACCCAGGCAAAATCCTAGAGTAAACCCTGGTTCCCACCAGACACTGGGAGATGAATTCACCTTTCAGCAGGACAATAACCTTAGTAAATGTTCCTAAGTGACCGAGTTACAGTTTTGACTTAAATCTACTTGACAATCTATGGCAAGACCTGAAAATGGTTGTCTAGCAATGATCAACAACCAATTTGACAGAGCTTGAAGAATTTTCTTTAAAGAATAATGGGCACATTCCAGGTGTGGAAAGCTCTTTGAGACTTACCCAAGAAAGACTCACCGCTGTAATCCGACAGAGAGAGCTGAAACATGGTTCTCTACTGTCTCTCCTCCTTCATGTATTAATAGTGGGAATATGCAGCTAAGGCACCCTGCCACCCTCAACACTGAGTAAGTTAAATGAAAAGGCTAACCAGCTGAGTTTGAACCTCCGACCGTAGGCTAGGGCATGGGGTTTCACAATACAAGTTAAAGATACGAGTGCTGTCCTGAGTGCTTAAGGACGGAAGAGGCCTTGATTCGGACCCAGTTCTTGTGACCCGTTGTCTCCAGCTGGGTTCCACATCCATTGGGAGTCCTGCTGAGTTTGTGAGGAAGATTTGAGACTGCTGGCAGCAGCGGTGGTCTGAGTTGATAGGGGTGTCATCTCAGCTGAGTTAGGCTCATTCCGGGTTTTCTCTGGTCGTGTTCAGAGTCTGGATTCCAGGGATGCTATACTATCCGTGATTGGCTCTGACCGTGTTCAGAGTCCGGATTCCAGGGATGCTATACTATCCGTGATTGGCTCTGACCGTGTTCAGAGTTCGGATTCCAGGGATGCTATACTATCCGTGATTGGCTCTGACCGTGTTCAGAGTCCGGATTCCAGGGATGCTATACTATCCGTGATTGGCTCTGGAGGGTTTTCAGAGTGTGAATCAGAGGACATCAGAAAATAATTTTAGGCCCAAGTCCCCCCCTGTACCCAGACTGTGAACTACTCCCCTCTGGGTGCAGGTATAGGACACCCCTCAGCAGGAAAAACACAACTAGACAAGCATTTGTGCCAGGTGTGATATCCCTCCTAAATAGCTCGGGCTAATGTTCCTATCGACTCAGTAAGACCAGCAGGCTAGTCTTTAAAAAACATGTTTTATTTATTATCATTTTATTTTTATTTTTATTGGTATGTAATTGTTATGAATGTTTTTTTATTGTCAATTTTGTTTTGTATTTAAACGCTACTTTAAATGTGTACATGACACTGCAACAAAATGTCCACATGGGGACAATAAAGTCAGTAAGACTGGGCCAGCTAATGACTGGTTTGCTGAGTCGTTTCCTTCTAGTGTGTTGGTAAGGTCCCACAACAGGACGCTGGTGGCGTACATCAACAGGCAGAGGGGGACGCGGTCCCTCCCTATTGGTCGTTGACTCCCCATAGTGTGTTATACCTCGTTCCCTCCTTCAGGTGAATGATTGGTCGTTGACTCCCCATAGTGTGTTATACCTCGTTCCTTCCGTCAGGTGAATATGATTGGTCGTTTACTCCCTCTAGTGTGTTATACCTCATTCCCTCCTTCAGGTGAATATGATTGGTCGTTGACTCCCCATAGTGTGTTATACCTCGTTCCTTCCTTCAGGTGAATGATTGGTCGTTTACTCCCTGTAGTGTGTTATACCTCGTTCCCTCCGTCAGGTGAATATGATTGGTCGTTTACTCCCTATAGTGTCTTATACCTCGTTCCTTCCTTCAGGTGAATATGATTGGTCGTTGACTCCCTATAGTGTCTTATACCTCGTTCCTTCCTTCAGAGAACAGTTATATTCATAACTGTATGTTCTCACAAGGGTCCATTTCAAAGGGTTTACTGTTGTCTTAAGCTATGGGACTTAATCTACACACACACACACGATGACACACACTAAAACGATGAACTTGAAAATCTGTAGTGAGCTGAAAAAACAGAGGTTTCTATTGTCCCAGTGGGGTGGGGGGGGTTGAATATGAGCAGGTGGGGGGGGGGGGGGGGGTTGAATATGAGCAGAAGCCTGGAAGCATCCTGGCTGTCCGTCTTCCTGCTAGGTCTCTGTGTCTCTCTCTGCCAACATTGTGCAAGCCTGCCGGGCTCCTCGCATGGCATTTTCCTCCTCATTCCCCCTTCTTTCTCCCTTGTTGTGCATAGTGTGTGTGTGTGTGTGTGTGTGTGTGTGTGTGTGTGTGTGTGTGTGTGTGTGTGTGTGTGTGTGTGTGTGTGTGTGCGTCGCCATGAATTACGTCAGTAGTGGGTTTAAAGATAACAACACACACGTTTTGTAAAAGAAGAGATTTGATACTTCTGTTGTTTAATCAGTACAATAAAATAAGTCTCAAATGGAAGGGATTGATTTCCGTATGAAATCTGTGTAAACAGGCTCAATGCATTGCACACACTCTTGAATATCCATCCACCTGTATTGTGAATAGGCGGTCTGGGCTACATCTAAATTTACTTGTATTTTTTAAATMTAACCTTCATTTAACCTTTATTTAACCAGGAAGGGCTCATTTTGAGATTTTCAATCTCTTTTTCAAGAGCGTCCTGGACAAGATAGGCAGCTCCAAGTCCTTATACAATTACAGACAGATAACATGAAAAGTTAGCAGAATTACAMTATAACAAAATCATAAAACAGCAAATTAAAAACATTGACAGGTCAGGGAATCAGCCTCAAAATCCTTCATCAGTGATTTAAAAACACCAATCGGGACAAGTTCTTCCAGTTTAAAAGTATTTTGTAAGGCGTTCCAAGCTGACGCCGCAGAGTACATAAAACACCCTTTTACCAAATTCAGTTCGGACATTTGGAACAGCAGGATAAAGTCCAGCGAACGAAGAGAGAACCCACCACATTTCTGAAGACTAAAAACCCCCAAATAAAATGGTAGTAAACCCATAAATGGCTTTGTAAATAAAAGTATACCAGTAACTGAGCCTACGAGTGACTAGAGGCCAGCCAACCCTGGTATACGAAGTGCAGTGGTGCGTAAGGGTTTTGCAGTTTAAAATAAATCTCAATGTGCCATGGTAAAAGGTGTCAATTGATCTCAAACACTGAGCGGAAGCATTCGTATATATAATATCCCRATAGTCTAGTAAAGGCATAAATGTAGCTGATACTAGCCTCCTCCTGGCTTCAAAAGAAAAACAGGCCTTATTCCTAAAACTTCAGGTAGTCTAGTGGTTAGAGGAGGCAGGTAGCCTAGTGGTATAAGGAGTCAGGTAGTTAGGGTTATGAGAGCAGTAGTCTAGTGGTTAGAGGAGGCAGGTAGTCTAGTGGTTAGAGGAGGCAGGTAGCCTAGTGGTTAGAGGAGGCAGGTAGCCTAGTGGTTAGAGGAGGCAGGTAGCTAGTGGTTAGAGATAGCAAGGAGCCAGTGGTAGAGGAGGCAGGTAGACTAGTGGTTAGAGAGGCAGGTAGACTAGGGTTAGAGGAGGCAGGTAGACTAGTGGTTAGAGAGGCGTAAACAGGTAGAGCGTAGCTAGTGGTTAGAGGAGGCAGGTAGCCTAGTGGTTAGAGGAGGCAGGTAGCCTAGTGGTTAGAGGAGGCAGGTAGCCTAGTGGTTAGAGGAGCAGTAGCCTAGTGGTTAGGATAGCAGGTAAGGACTAGTGGTTAGAGGAGGCAGGTACCTAGTGGTTAGAGGCAGGTGCCTAGTGGTTAGAGGAGGCAGGTAGCCTAGTGGTATAGGAGGCAGGTAACTAGTGTTAGAGGTACTAGGTAGAGGGCAGGTAGGCTATGGTAGAGGAGGCAGTAGCCAGTGGTTAGAGAGCAGGTGTAGCCTAGTTAGAGGAGGCAGGTACGCCTAGCGGTTAGAGGAGCAGGATTAGCCTAGCGTTAGAGGAGGCAGGTAGCCTAGCGGTTAGAGGAGGCAGGTAGCTAGCGGTTAGAGGAGGCAGGTAGACTAGCGGTTAGAGAGCAGGTAGACTAGCGTTAGAGGAGCAGGTAGACTAGCGGTTAGAGAGACAGGTAGACTAGCGTTAGAGGAGGCAGGTAGCTAGCGTTAGAGGAGGCAGGTAGCCAGCGTTAGAGGAGCAGGTAGCCTAGCGGTTAGAGGAGGCAGGTAGCTAGCGTGTTAGAGAGGCAGGTAGCCTAGTGGTTAGAGGAGGCAGGTAGCCTAGTGGTTAGAGGAGGCAGGACTAGGTTAAGGACGAGCTAGTGGTTAGAGAGGCAGGTTAAGCTAGTGTGAGAGAGGCAGGTAGCCTAGTGGTAGAGGAGCAGGTAGCTATGTTAGAGAGGCAGGTAGCAGTGGTTAGAGGAGGCAGGTAGCCTATGGTTAGAGGAGCCAGGTAGCCTAGTGGTTAGAGGCAGGTAGCCTAGCGTTAGAGAGGCAGGTAGCCTAGCGGTTAGAGGAGGCAGGTAGCCTAGCGTTAGAGGAGGCAGGTAGCCTAGCGGTTAGAGGAGGCAGGTAGCCTAGCGGTTAGAGGAGGCAGGTACCTAGCGGTTAGAGGAGGCAGGTAGACTAGCGGTTAGAGGAGGCAGGTAGACTAAGCGGTTAGAGAGGCAGGTAGACTAGCGGTTAGAGGAGGCAGGTAGACTAGCCTGGTAGAGGAGGCAGGTAGACTAGCGGTTAGAGGAGGCAGGTAGACTAGCGGTTAGAGGAGGCAGGTAGACTAGGTTAAGGAGCAGGTAGGCTAGAGGTTAGAGCAGGTAGCCTAGCGTTAGAGGAGGCAGGTTAGGAGCTACGGTTAGAGGAGCAGGTAGCCTAGCGCGTTAAGAGAGCAGGTAGCTAGCGGTTAGAGGAGGCAGGTAGCTAGCGTTAGAGAGGCAGTAGCCTAGCGGTTAGAGGAGGCAGGTAGCCTAGCGGTTAGAGGAGGCAGGTAGCCTAGCTAGAGAGCAGGAGCCTTAGAGGAGGCAGTAGCCTAGCGGTTAGAGGAGGCAGGTAGCCTAGCGTTAGAGGAGGCAGGTAGCCTAGCGGTTAGAGGAGGCAGGTAGCCTAAGCGGTTAGAGGAGGCAGAGACCTGAGCGTTAGAGAGGCAGGTAGCCTAGCGGTTAGAGGAGGCATGGTAGCCTAGCGGTTAGAGAGGCAGGTAGCCTAGCGGTTAGAGGAGGCAGGTAGCCTAGCGGTTAGAGGAGGCAGGTAGTCCAGCGGTATAGAGGAGGCAGGTAGCCTAGCGGTTAGAGGAGGCAGTAGCCTAGGGTTAGAGGAGGCAGGTAGCCTAGCGGTTAGAGGAGCAGGTAGCCTAGCGGTTAGAGACAGGTAGCTACGGTTAGAGGAGCAGTAGCCTAGCGGTTATAGAGCAGGTAGCCTGGCGGTTAGAGGAGGCAGGTAGCCTGGCGGTTAGAGGAGCAGGTAGCCTAGCGGTTAGAGGAGCAGTAGCCTAGCTTAGAGTGGCAGGAGCCTAGCGTTAGAGGAGGCAGGTAGCCTGGCGTTAGAGGAGGCAGGTAGCCTGCGGTTAGAGAGCAGGTAGCCTGCGGTTAGAGGAGGCAGAGCCCGCGTTAGAGGAGGCAGGTAGCCTGGCGTTAGAGGAGGCAGGTTAGCCTGGCGGTTAGAGGAGGCAGGTAGCCTGGCGTTAGAGGAGCAGGTAGCCTGGCGGTTAGAGGAGGCAGGTAGCCTTGGCGGTTAGAGGAGGCAGGTAGCCTGCGGTTAGAGAGGCAGGTAGCCTGGCGGTTAGAGGAGGCAGTAGCCTGGCGGTTAGAGGAGGCAGGTAGCCTGGCGGTTAGAGAGGCAGGTAGCCTGGCGTTAGAGGAGGCAGGTAGCCTGGCGGGTAGAGAGGCAGGTAGCCTGCGGTTAGAGAGGCAGGTAGCCGTGCGTGAGCAGTAGGCTGGTTAGAGGAGAGCAGGTAGCCTGGCGGTTAGAGGAGAGGCAGTAGCCTGGCGTTAGAGAGAAGCAGGTAGCCTGGCGTTAGAGGAGAGCAGGATAGCCTGCGGTTAGAGGAGAGGCAGGTAGCCTGGCGGTTAGAGGAGAGCAGGAGCTGGCGTTAGAGAAGCAGGTAGCGCGTAGAGAGAGCAGGTAGCTGCGTTAGAGAGGCAGTAGCCTTCGTTAGAGGAGGGCAGTAAGCCTGCCGGGTAAGAGCAGGTAGCCTGGCGGTTAGAGAGCAGGTAGCCTAGCGGTTTAGGAGGCAGGTAGCCTAGCGGTTAGAGGAGCATAGTAGCCTAGCCGGTTAGAGGAGGCAGGTAGCCTACGGTTAGAGGAGGGCAGGTGTAGCCTGCGTTAGGAGGCAGGTGCCTGGCGGTTAGGGAGGCAGGTGGCCTGCGGTTAGGGAGGCAGGGCCTGGCGGTTAGGGGAGGCAGGTGGCCTGGCGGTTAGGAGCAGGTGCCTGGCGGTTAGAGGAGGCAGGTGGCCTAGTGTTTAGAGAGTTGACTAGTAACCGAAAGGTTGCAAGATCAAATCCCCGAGCTGACAAGGTACAAAATCTGTCGTTCTACCCCTGAACAAGTCAGTTACCCACTGTTCCTAGGCCGTTATTAAAATAAGAATTTGTTCTTAACTGACTTGCCTAGTTAAATAAAGGTAAAAAAAAAAAATGTAATTAAAAAGTTTATTAATCAATAGAGATTTATCATTCAAATTATTACCAATATTTTATGTAGTTAGATTGGTAAAAACAAACAGTCGAATTTATTGTGTGGCTGTATCTAGTGGTTAGAGCGTTGGACCAGTAACCGAAAGGTTGCTAGATCGAATCCCTCAGCTGACAAGTAAAAATCTGTCGTTCTGCCCTGAACAAGGCAGTTAAACCACTGTACCCCCCCCCCCCCCACCCTCTCTGATTCACAGGGGTTGGGGTTGAATGGGGAAGACACATTTCAGTTGAATGCCTTCAGGTATCCCCCTTTTCCTTTATAAAACTATCATCAGTGCATTCGTGGCTTTCTCTGAAAAATGTTGACATCAAAATGGTAATGATATTAAACTCAAATATGCCAGCAATTAATCAGAGCAGTTGAGTTTATCTGTCTTGATCATGTGTCATTCTGGGACTTTTTTTCCCCAGGTATCGTTTTTGGTAGTAGTATCTTGAGGCTAAAACGTGGTATCGTTATGGTAGTGAGTACGTGATGCTAAACGTCGTATCTATGGTAGTGAGTACTGTGATGATAAAGGAGAAGGGTAGGGGGGAAAGAGAGGTAGGGAAGGAGAGGAGGGTAGGAGAGAGGAGTAGGAGAAGGAGAGGGAAGTAGGGGAAGGAGAGTAGGGGAAGAGAGAGGTAGGGGAAGAGAGAGGTAGGGGAAAGAGAAGGTAGGGAAGAGAGAGTGTAGGGAAGAGAGAGTAGGGGAAGAGAGAGTAGAGAGGTAGAGTAGAGAGTAAAGAGAGAGGTAGGTAAGAAGAGAGAGAGTAGAGAGGTGAGAGTAGAGAGTAGAGAGAGGTAGAGAGTAAGAGAGTAGAGAGAGAGATAGAGAGAGAGAGAGGTAGAGAGAGGTAGAGAGATGTAGAGAGAGGTAGAGAGAGTAGAGAGAGTAGAGAGAGAAGAGAGAGAACCCAACCTTTATGTAACCATTCCTCTTCACCGGCAGCTTGAGTGCATGTGCAGCAGTGTGTGTGTGAACTATACAGTAAAAGACAGGGATCACTCTCCTCTGTCCTGGCTACATTCAAAGACAATTCCTCCCTAAAGGGTTTGTCCTAGATAAGAGCGAACATCAGCGGGAAAGCTATATGTTTGTTTTCTCCTCTGTTCCATCATGTGGCTAATGGACTAGTACCTTTAGGACTGACTGACTGCACTGGCAAGAAGGATGACTCTTTTCTCCATGTACCCCCTCCCTCCCTCCCACCTCCTAGCTTCACGCCATAAAACGTCAACCAGCACAGAGGAGCTGGTGCTGCCTCAGCTTGCTCCATCTCTAACTAACCCAGGCATGCTCAGGATGTATGTACTCTGTCCTCCATTTCCTCTCCGTCTTTCCTCTCCTCCGTCTTTCTCTCCTCCTCTTTCTTGTCCTCCACTTCACACGCTGACTGAATGCCCGCTCTCATTGAGAGACGAGCTGTGTGGATGACTTCCTCTCCCCTTCGCAGAGCCAGAATCTGTTGTGAAGTGGTGTGAGGAGGATCAGAGGAGCACGGCAGCATTGGAAACCATGTTAGTGCTAGTTTGTCCAACTAGCTCTCCCTGACCTCTACCTTTCCGCTCTCTTTCTCTTATCGTCTCTTTGTCTCTCTCTCCCGTACGCTTCTACTCTCGCTCCTCTCTTCTCAGTCTCTCTTGTCTCTCTCTCTGTCTCTCTCTCTCTCTCTCTCTCTCGCTCTCTTTCAGTCTCTCTCGGGTCTCTCTCTCCCTGTACGCTTCACCTCTCGCTCTCTCTCTTTCTCAGTCTCTCTTGGTCTCTCTCTCTCTCTCTCTCTCTCTCTCTCTCTCTCGTCGTCTCTTTCTCAGTTCTCTCTCGGGTCTCTCTCTCTCCCTGTACGCTTCACCTCTCGCTCTCTCTCTTTCTCAGTCTCTCTTGTCTCTCTCTCTCTCTCCTCTCTCTCTCTCTCTCTCGCCTCTCTTTCTCAGTCTCTCTCGGCGTGGTCTCTCTCTCCCTGTACGCTTCTACCTGTCTCTCTCGCTCTCTTTCTCTTTCTCGGTCTCTCTTGGTCTCTCTCTGTCTCGCTCTCTCCGCTCTCTTTCTCAGTCTCTCTCGCTCTCTCTCGCTCTCTTCTCATTCTCGTCTCTCTCGGTCTCTCTCTCGCTCTCTCTGCTCTCTTTCTCAGTCTCTCTTGTCTCTCTCCGTCTCTCTCTCTCTCGGGTCTCCTCTTGGTCTCTCTCGGTTTCTCTCATGCTTTCTCTCTCTCTCTCTCTCTCACTCTGTCTCACTCTGTCTCTCTCGGGCTCTCTCTCTTCTCTCTCTCTCTCTAGGCTCTCTCGGTCTCTCTCTCTCTCGGTTTCTCTCGTCCTTTCTCTCTCTCTCTCGCTCTCTCTTTCTGTCTCTCTCTCGGGCTCTCTCGTCTCTCTCTCTCTCGTTTCTCTCGTCCTTTCTTCTTTCTCTCTCTAGCTCTCCTTTCTTCTCTCTCTCGTCTCTCTCGCTTCGCTCTCTCACTCGCTCTCTCTCTTCTCTCGTTTCTCTCTCCTTTTCTCTCTCTCTCTCGGCTCTCTTCTTTCTGCTCTCTCTCGGGCTCTCCGGTCTCTCCTCTCTCTCGGTTTCTCTCTTCTCTTCGTCTCTCTCTCGGTTTCTCTCGTCCTTTCTGTCTCTCTCTCTAGCTCTCTCTTTCTCTCTCTCTCTCGGGCTCTCTTTCTCTCTCTCTCTCTCTCTCTCTCCCTCTCTGCTGCATGTTAACTTTGCTCCTACAGTACACTACTACCTCTCCCTGTAAACTGTTCTCTGGGCAGTCCGTGATTAGTACATCAATATTGATCAATCCTTGCATCCATAGCTCTGTGTATGAACTAGACAGTGGTTACATTTGTCTAGCTTCATCCTTCAGCTATTTACCAAAACAAGTGGCGGTGTGACCACTTAGTAGTTTTTCAAATCCCAGGTTTGCCCCGTTAACCCTCAGTCCAGCTCCAGGCCAGCTCCAGGCTTGGCCAGGCTGTTAAAACAGGATTTGTTGTGACCAAACTCTCTCTCTCTCTCACTGCTGGAAAGGGTCACAGAGAGTAGGGCCCTGCACGGAGCTATTGAACCCTGGTCTAATAGAGGACAGATTGATACCCTCAACTTAATCCGTTTCTAGTCAATAAGGGAAATCTCACCCACAGAGTATCCCTGTGTAAAGAACTAATGTTGTAGGCTATTTTATATATTTTTTAATTTTCTGTAGGATTTATGTGTGTGTGTGTGTGTGTGTGTGTGTGTGTGTGTGTGTGTGTGTGTGGTGTGTGTGTGTGGTACAATGTTTCCGATTTGTTTGTGACACTTCCTAGAGTTTTATTAGGTCTTGTTTTAACCAGTGGCAACCACACTTCAACATATGTGGCCTGGCGGTTAGGGAGAGGCAGCGTGGCCTGGCGGTTAGGAGGCAGGTGCCTGGCGGTTAGAGGAGGCAGGTGGCCTAGTGTTAGAGAGTTGGACTATGTAACCGAAAGGTTGCAAGATCAAATCCCCGAAGCCGACAAGGTACAATCTGTCGTCTACCCCCTGAACAAGTCAGTTAACCACTGTTCCTAGGCCGTTATGAAAATAAGAATTTGTTCTTAACTGACTTGCCTAGTTAAATAAGTAAAAAAAAAAAATGTAATTAAAAAGTTTATTAATCAATAGAGATTTATCATTCAAATATTACCAATATTTTATGTAGTTAGATTGGTAAAAACAAAGTCGAATTTATTGTGTGGCTGTATCTAGTGGTTAGAGCGTTGGACCAGTAACCGAAAGGTTGCTAGATCGAATCCCCTCAGCTGACAAGGTAAAAATCTGTCGTTCTGCCCTGAACAAGGCAGTTAACCACTGTACCCCCCCCCCCCCCGCACCTCTCTGATTCACCAGGGGTTGGGGTTGAATGGGGAAGACACATTTCATGTTGAATGCCTTCAGGTATCCCCCTTTTCCTTTATAAAACTATCATCAGTGCATTCGTGGCTTTCTCTGAAAAATGTTGACATCAAAAATGGTAATGATATTAAACTCAAATGATGCCAGCAATTAATCAGAGAGTTTGAGTTTATCTGTCTTGATCATGTGTCATTCTGGGACTTTTTTCCCCAGGTATCGTTTTGGTAGTGAGTATCGTGAGCTAAAACGTGGTATCGTTATGGTAGTGAGTATCGTGATGCAAACATGGTATCGTTATGGTAGTGAGTATCGTGATGATAAAGGGGAGAGGTAGGGGAAAGAAGAGAGTAGGGGAAGGAGAGGGAGGGGTAGGGGAAGGAGAGGAGGGGTAGGAGGAAGGAGAGGGAGAGGTAGGGGGAAGGAGAGGTAGGGGAAGAGAGAGGTAGGGACAGAAGAGGTAGGGGAAAGAGAGAGGTAGGGAAGAGAGAGGAGAGGAAGAAGAGGTAGGGGAGAGAGAGTAGAGAGGTAGAGTAGAGAGTAAAGAGAGAGGTAGGGGAAGAGAGAGAGAGAGGTAGAGAGGTAGAGAGGTAGAGAGAGTAGAGAGAGGTAGAAGAGGTAGAGAGAGGTAGAGAGAGGTAGAGAGGTAGCGAGAGAGAGAGGTAGAGAGGGTAGAGAGAGGTAAGAGAGAGGTAGAGAGAGTAGAGAGAGGCAGAGAAGAGAGAGAGAGAGAGACCCAACCTTTATGTAACCATTCCTCTTCACCGGCAGCTTGAGTGCATGTGCAGCAGTGTGTGTGTGAGTACTACAGTAAAAGACAGGGATCACTCTCCTCTGTCCTGGCTACATTCAAAGACAATTCCTCCCTAAAGGGTTGTCCTGAAAAGAGCGAACATCAGCGGGAAAGCATGATTTGTTGTTTTCTCCTCTGTTCCATCAGTGTGGCTAATGGACTAGTACCTTTAGGACTGCTGACTGACTGGCAAGAAGGTGAGCTCTCCTTTCTCCATGTACCCCTCCCTCCCTCCCACCTCCTAGCTTCACGCCATAGAAAACGTCAACCAGCACAGAGGAGCTGGTGCTGCTCAGCTTGCTCCATCTCTAACTAACCCAGGCATGCTCAGGATGTATGTACTCTGTCCTCCATTTCCTCTCCGTCTTTCCTCTCCTCCGTCTTTCCTCTCTCCTCTTTTTGTCCTCCACTTCACACGCTGACTGAATGCCCGCTGCTCATTGAGAGACGAGCTGTGTGGATGACTTCCTCTCCCCTGTCAGAGCCAGAGATCTGTTGTGAAGTGGGTGATGGGGAGGAGTCAGAGGAGGCACGGCAGCATTGGAAACCATTCTGTGTTTATGCTAGTTTTGCTCCAACTAGCTCTCCCTGTACGCTTCTACCTTTCTCGCTCCTTTCTCTTTCTCGTCTTCTTGGTCTCTCTCTCCTGTACGCTTCTACCTCTCGCTCTCTCTCTTTCTCAGTCTCTCTTGGTCTCTCTCTCTCTGCTTCTCTCTCTCTCCTCTCTCGCTCTCTTCTCAGTCTCTCTCGGTCTCTCTCTCCCTGTACGCTTCTCTCTCTTCTCTCTCTCTTTCTCAGTCTCCTTTGTCTCTCTCTCTCTCTCTCTCTCTCTCTCTCTCTCTCTCGCCTCTTTCTCAGTCTCTCTCGGGTCTCTCTCTCCCTGTACGCTTCTACCTCTCGCTCTCTCTCTTTCTCAGTCTCTCTTGGTCTCTCTCTCTCTCTCTCTCTCTCTCTCTCTCTCGCTCTCTTTCTCAGTCTCTCTCGGGTCTCTTCTCCTGTACGCTTCTACCTGTCTCTCTCGCTCTCTTTCTCTTTCTCGGTCTCTCTTGGTCCTCTCTCTGTCTCGCTCTCTCTCGCTCTCTTTCTCAGCTCTCTCGCTCTCCGCCTCTTTCTCATCTCTCCGTCTCTCTCGGTCTCTTCTCGCTCTCTCTGCTCTCTTTCTCAGTCTCTCTTGGTCTCTCTCGGTCTCTCTCTTCTCGGGTCTCTCTTGGGTCTCTCTCGGTTCTCTCATGCTTTCTGTCTCTCTCCTCTCTCACTCTGTCTCACTTCCTGTCTCTCTCGGGCTCTCTCTTTCTCTCTCTCTCTCTAGCTCTCTCGGTCTCTCTCTCTCTCGGTTTCTCTCGTCCTTCTCTCTCTCTCTCGGGCTCTCTCTTTCTGTCTCTCTCTCGGGCTCTCTCGGTCTCTCTCTCTCTCGGTTTCTCTCGTCCTTTCTGTCTCTCTCTCTAGCTCTCTCTTTCTGTCTCTCTCTCGGTCTCTCTCGCTTTCGCTCTCTCACTCGGTCTCTCTCCTCTCTCGTTTCTTTCGTCCTTTCTCTCTCTCTCGGGCTCTCTCTTTCTGTCTCTCTCTCGGCTCTCTCGGTCTCTCTCTCTCGGTTTCTCTCTCTCTTTCTGTCTCTCTCTCGGGCTCTCTCGGTCTCTCTCTCTCTCGGTTTCTCTCGTCCTTTCTGTCTTCTCTAGCTCTCTCTTCTCTCTCTCCTCGGCTCCTCTTTCTCTCTCTCTCTCTCTCTCTCTCCCTCTCTGCTGCATGTTAACTTTGCTCCTACAGTACACTACTACCTCTCCCTGTAAACTGTTCTCTGGGCAGTCCGTGATTAGTACATCAATATTTGATCAATCCTTGCATCCATAGCTCTGTGTATGAACTAGACAGTGGTTACATTTGTCTAGCTTCATCCTTCAGCTATTTACCAAAACAAGTGGCGGTGTGACCACTTAGTAGTTTTCTCAAATCCCAGGTTTGCCCCGTTAACCCTCAGTCCAGCTCCAGGCCAGCTCCAGGCTGGCCAGGCTGTTAAAACAGGATTTGTTGTGACCAAACTCTCTCTCTCTTCACTGCTGGAAAGGGTCACAGAGAGTAGGCCCTGCACGGAGCTATTGAACCCTGGTCTAATAGAGGACAGATTGATACCCTCAACTTAATCCGTTTCTAGTCAATAAGGGAAATCTCACCCACAGAGTATCCCTGTGTAAAGAACTAATGTTGTAGGCTATTTTATATATTTTTTAATTTTCTGTAGGATTTAGTGTGTGTGTGTGTGGTGTGTGTGGTGTGTGTGTGTGTGTGTGTGGTGTGTGTGTGTGGTACAATGTTTCCGATTTGTTTGTGACACTTCCTAGAGTTTTATAGGTCTTGTTTAACCAGTGGCAACCACACTTCAACATATTCATGGCCCAGTACAAGTAGTATCAGTATAAATGTCCCATATGGTCGTAGTAAAACTGTTTAGCCGATCAGTATAATGTCCCATATGGTCGTAGTAAAACTGTTAGCCGATCAGTATAATGTCCATATGGTCGTAGTAAAACTGTTATCTGATCAGTATAAATGTCCCATATGGTCGTAGTAAAAAGTTAGCCGATCAGTATAATGTCCCATATGGTCGTAGTAAAACTGTTATCTCGATCAGTATAATGTCCCATATGGTCGTAGTAAAACTGTTAGCCGATCAGTATAATGTCCCATATGGTCGTAGTAAAACTGTTATCTGATCAGTATAATGTCCCATATGGTCGTAGTAAAACTGTTAGCCGATCAGTATAATGTCCCATATGGTCGTAGTAAAACTGTTATCTGATCAGTGATTATTTGGTGTGTTCCCAGTCGCTGCCTTATTCACCGATTTGGGGGAAATTAAATATGTGGAACTTTAAAACAAAATGGCTGCAATTGATTCCCAGCAGGCAGACTGTGCTCCCCTTCCGTCTGA
>NW_019943624.1:51278-58068 GCF_002910315.2 Salvelinus sp. IW2-2015 | reverse complement strand
GCAATATTCAGGACCCATAATAGTATCAGTATAATGTCCCATATGGTCGTAGTAAAACTGTTTAGCTGATCGATATAATGTCCCATATGGTCGTAGTAAAACTGTAGCCGTCAGATAATGTCCCATATGGTCGTAGTAAAACTGTTATCTGATCAGTATAATGTCCATATGGTCGTAGTAAAACTGTTATCTGACAGTATAAATGTCCCATATGGTCGTAGTAAAACTGTTAGCCGATCAGTATAATGTCCCATATGGTCGTAGTAAAACTGTTATCTGATCAGTATAATGTCCCATATGGTCGTAGTAAAACTGTTAGCCGATCAGTATAATGTCCCAATGGTCGTAGTAAAACTGTTGATCTGATCAGTATAATGTCCCATATGGTCGTAGTAAAACTGTTAGCCGATCAGTATAATGTCCCGTATGGTCGTAGTAAAATGTTAGCCGACAGTGATAAGTCCCGTATGGTCGTAGTAAAACTGTTAGCCGATCTTATAATGTCCCGTATGGTCGTAGTAAAACTGTTAGCCGATCAGTATAATGTCCCGTATGGTCGTAGTAAAACTGTTAGCCGATCAGTATAATGTCCCGTATGGTCGTAGTAAAACTGTTAGCCGATCAGTATAATGTCCCGTATGGTCGTAGTAAAACTGTTAGCCGATCAGTATAATGTCCCATATGGTCGTAGTAAAACTGTTAGCCGATCAGTATAATGTCCCATATGGTCGTAGTAAAACTGTTAGCCGATCAGTATAATGTCCCTATGGTCGTAGTAAAAACTGTTAGCCGATCAGTATTAATGTCCCGTATGTCGTAGTAAAACTGTTAGCCGATCAGTATAATGTCCCGTATGGTCGTAGTAAAACTGTTACCGATCAGTTGATATATGTCCCGTAATGGTCGTAGATCTCTCTCTGTGTGACTCCTTCCCTTCCTGTCTCAGACTCCTTCCCTTCCTGTCTCAGACTCCTTCCCTTCCTGTCTCAGACTCCTTCCCTTCCTGTCTCAGACTCCTTCCTCTTGTACAGTTGTTGTTCCTCCAGAAAGATTACTGTAACCGTGTGCAGCGTAGTAAAACCAAGGCATTATTTAGTTCTACTGTGATGACTGACCAGGCTTTCTGTTTCCTCTCTCCTCCAGATCTCTGGAGTACAGTGGCATCTACCATTCTCTCTCGCTCTCTCTCTCTCTCTCTCTCTCTCTCTCTCTCTCTCTCTCGCGCTCTCTCTCTCTCTCTCTCTTTCTCTCTGTGATTGGATAGACAGCCTGATGGTGAAACTCAACATGCCAGTGATGTCAACGACGGACTTCAGGTTGGTTAACTAATACATGATCCAAGTTGTTAGTGAGTAAAAACATTTTTATAATAGTCAGTTATATTATTTTATCCAGGGCAATAGTGTGTTACTTTTGTGGATTCTCTATGATTAAAATGTTGTGGTTTTGACACACATTGTTCTATCTCTGTATAACATCATTAGTTGTTTATCTGTGATGTTACTTGCGTTTCCTGTTTCAGACTGTGAACCATGGGCAACGTGGAGAGCCAGAACGGCGACCATGCCTTCTACGGTACCCAACATGGCTACCTGTCCCGCAAACACATGTCTCGTTCCCTCCGCGTCTCCAAGCACCAGTCCAGCTCCGGTTCCACCCGCTGCACCCACGACCGCCACGCCACTCAGGGCAAAGTAGAACACCGTAACTCTGAGACCTCCACGCGTTCCAGCAGCACCCCTAGTATCCCACAGTCCTTAGCGGATCACGCCCTGGAGCCCTTCAACCAGACCAATGTCCTGTCAGACTTCTCCCCTATTTGGGTGGACCGCATGGCCATGAACCTCCGGCCCGTCTCCTTCCATACCCACCTGGACAACCCATCTGTAGGCCCCCACCTGGACAACCCATCTGTAGGCCCCCACCTGGACAACCCATCTGTAGGCCCCCACCTGGACAACCCATCTGTAGGGCCCCAGTTAGACGCAGCAACACCAGGGACTAGACCCCAGTGCCCCCAGGACAGAGGTCTAGGCCTTTACAATAACACTGGGGAGGGGACCTACCTCCAGAAGACCAGAGACGGACCCCACGAACCCCGGGAGGGAGTTAGCTTCAAGAAGAAGAGGTCCAAATCAGCCGACATGTGGAGAGAAGACAGTCTGGAGTTCAGTCTGTCAGACCTCAGCCAGGAACACCTCACCAGGTTAGAGAAGACAGACTCAGCAGGAACATCCAAGGTTATGAGGAAAGCAGACTCAGGAGGAACGTGCAACAGGTTAGAGAAGACAGACTCAGCCAGAGAACACCTCACCAGGTTAGAGAAGACAGACCTCAGCCAGGAACACCTCACCAGGTTAGGAGAAGACGCTCAGCCAGGAACACTCACAGGTTAGAGAAGATCAACTCAACTCGACCGGTTTAGAGAAGTAGATCAGCAGAAACACTCACCAGGTTAGAGAAGTCAGACCTCATCAAGAACACCTCACAGTTTAGAGAAGTACAGACCTCAGCAGGAAACGCCTCAAGGTTGAGAAGTCAGGATCAGCCAGGAAATATAAGGTTGAGAAGTAAACTTCAGACCAAGACATCACAGGTTAGGAGAAGAGATGGCTACAAGAAGCCTAACCGGTTAGAAGAAGTCAAACTAGCAAGCAACACTAGCCAGGTTAGAGAAGTACACTCAGCAAGAACACTCCAGGTTAGAGAAGCACAACTAGACGGAACACTCACAGGTTGAGAAGTACAGCTCAGCACGGAACACTCCAGGGTTAGAGAAGTCAACTCAGCAGGAATTCACAGGTTAGAGAAGACAGAACCTAGCAGAACACCCTCACCAGGTTGGAGAGTAGAGCTCAGGCCGGAACATACAGGTTAAGAAAGAGAGATCAAGCAGGAACATCACAGGTTGAGAGTCGCTTCAGCAAGCACCATCAACAGGTTAGAGAAGTGGACTCAGCCGGGAACAACCTCACCAGGGGGGTTTAAGAGAAGAGCAGACGTCAGCCAGAACGACATTACCCAGGTTAGAGAAGAAGACTTCAGGCAAGAACTCACGAGGTTGAGGAATAAAATCGCCAGGACTGACAGGTTTAGAGGAAGAATGCATCACCAGAACGTACCAGGTTAGGAATACAGAACCTCAGCGACAGGAACACCTCACCAGGTTAGGAGAAGACAGACGCTCAGCCAGGAAACACTCACCAGGTTAAGAGAAACAGCTCAGCCAGGAACACGCTCACAGGTTGAGAGAAGTCAGCTCAGCGAAGAAGCTCACGGTTAGAGAATGACTGTTATATGAGGTTGTCTCACTTAGCTACCGTACTAACTGGAAGTCACTCTGGATATGCTAAATGACTAACATGTAAATGTAAAGAAACAGGCAACTGAAGGGTTGTCAGTTCAAATCAAATATTTCCATCTCGTGTGAATTAATCAAGTATTCTCTCTCTTTTTCAGCACAGAGGAGATCATCGACACGGAGGAGGCAGACGACAGGGACTTCCCTGATTGTGAAGGCCTGCTGGGGCTCGTGTCCCCTGAGGGTCTGGAGGGCGTGGACGCTGCTGGCAGGGCCAACTCCCTGGATCAGCTGTATGGAGGTCAGAAGACCCCAGTGGCACGCTATGCGAAGTGGCACCATGACGCTAACCGCGACGCCCGGGACGGAGAGGACGATAAGATGCTGTCTCCGTCGGAGGAGGATGGGAACTCGTACGGAGCGTATACTCTGCCTTGTCGACGCTCACACTGCCTGTCTGAGGGACTGACCAATCACCAGGCTGCCTCCTGTAACACCATGCAGGGCCGCAGAGCACAGACCATACAGGTACTGTAGGATTACAGTCGCTAGCGAAAGACTACACACCCCTTTGCACAGTCTTCACATTTTG
The DNA here is from genome assembly GCF_002910315.2 of Salvelinus sp. IW2-2015. NCBI lineage: Eukaryota > Metazoa > Chordata > Actinopteri > Salmoniformes > Salmonidae > Salvelinus > Salvelinus sp. IW2-2015. The sequence goes on along the minus strand of NW_019943624.1, from coordinate 54,175 downwards.
CTGCCTTAAAATGTCATCTGAAAAAGCGATTACATTAAACAATTCCCCTACTGATCTACACAACCTGCTCCACATTTTCAAAGTTAAAGAACATTTTCTAAATGACTAAGAAATACAAAATGAGGATCCATTGATTGCTTATGTCTTCACCCCTCAGAGTTTATACTTGGTAGAAGCACCATTGGCAGCCATTACAGCTGTGAATCATTTTGAAGATTCTACTTTACACAACTCTTAGGGCAACATATATCCATTGTTTTTGACAAAATTGCTCAAGCTCAGATTTAAAAAAATGTGTAATCATTAATAGACAGCAATATTCAAACCTGATAATTATATGTTCAGTATTATTAAAAAAATATATCTTATTTTTAATCAGATTTAAGTCAGTTTTTGACAAAATTGCTCAAGCTCAGATTAAAAAAAATGTGTAATCAGATTTAAGTCAGAATTTGGCATTAAAATGTGTCTACTTTGTCCCGCTGACAAATTCAAGTCTAGGTTATCAGAAGACTGAGGTGGGGTTTTCCTCTTTTTACCTGGGCTCTGCTCATTTCATATGTATTTTCATCCTGACAAACTCCCCTATTTCTGCCGGTGACAAGCATACCCATAACATGATGCTGCCACCACAATACTGGAAAAAAAGGGATCAACAACATTGCATTCACTCCACATTACTGGCCTGTATGACAAAGTGGAAAGAAGGCCTGAGTAAAAAAATAAATATTCCATTCCACACTTCAAATCATCCATTCTGTTTGCAACAAGGTCGTTAACTAATACTAGACGACAAGGCAGAGACGTCACCTTTTTATCCAAAATGAAATACTACAGGTTTGGGTCAAATCCAAACCATCTGTATTGTCCAGTATTGTGGTGGCAACATCATGTTATGGGTATGCTTGTCAACGGCAGGGACTTGGAAGTTTGTCAGGATCAGAAGACATATGAAAGGCGCAAAGCCCAGGTTAAAAGTTAGACGAAAACCCGCCTCAGTCTTCTGAAAACCCTGGGATGTATTTATTTTTTTCGGCGAGAGAATTACACAAACTTTATGCCAAAGACACATCAAAATGACTTTCCAAGACGTTTTCCTGAGTGGTCTAGTCTCACTCCTGACCTAGATGTACTTGAAAATCAGAAAAGGTTAGCATATTCCTGTCTATCAATGATTCCCAACCAAATTTACTGAACTTGAGCAATTTTGACAAAAATAATGGATATATGTTGGCCTAAGAGTTGTGTAAAGTTGGTAGAATCTTCAAAATGATTCACAGCTATAATGGCTGCCAAAGGTGCTCCCACCAAGTATAAACTCTGGGGGGTGAAGACATACGCAATCCAGATAACTTCGTTGTTTTATTTTTAATTAATTTAAAGTTCTAACTTTCTTTCACTTTGTAGATCTGTAAAAAAAAATATATATATAAATAATAAAATATGTAATTTTAAGGCAGCGAAATGTGAAGACTGCAACGTGTTTGTAGACTTTCACGAGTCGTATACTGTCTATAGTACACACTGATCACATATCAGCATTATTGTAAAATATTATATATTATGATCCTATAGCACAGAGCACACAGGTAGGATTGTACACTATCAGGGTTGGGGTTCAGTCGATTCAGAACGTAAACCAAATTCCAACTCCAATTTCAAATTTTCCTAATTGAAAAGCATCGAAGAGAATTTGGAATTTGAATTTCACCGTAGCTTCTCGGATTGGAATGGACTTGACCCCCAGCACTGACCCCAACACTGGACCCCAGCCCTGGACCCCAGCCCTGGACCCCAGCCCTGACCCCCAGCCCTGACCCCAGCCCTGACAGATATGGGACTGTGTTTGTTTTTAGTGAGAACTGGAGGGAATGTGATGTGGATCAACTCCACATGAAAAACAAACAAATGAGATGATTTGGTTTTACTGACATCTGTTGTTCTGTGTCGCATGTGTATCTGTGTGTTTGGGAATGTTTGTTTGTAAGCACTGTGTATTTGTGAGTGAATCGATGTGTCTGTGTGTGTATCTGTGTGTTTGTCTGACAGACAGTGTTAGCACTAGCAGCACTAGCAACACTAGCAACACTAGCATCACTAGCAACACTAGCAACACTAGCAGCACTAGCAACACTAGCAACACTAGCAGCACTAGCAACACTAGCAACACTAGCAGCACTAGCAACACTAGCAACACTAGCAACACTAGCAATTCAATTGACTTTATTGACATGGCAAGTTCATTATTACTTACATTGTCAAAGTATACATATCGAAAAATCAAATATATATGTATATATATACAATATATATATATATATATATATTTTATATATAAATAAATGGTGGGACCACAGCAATAATAATAGTAGTAGCGCTCTTGTCCTCTCTGTTCTCTCTCTGTCTCTCCCTCTCCGCTATCTGTCTCTGTCTCTCTGTCTCTGAACTCTCCTCCTTCCTCTTCATTGTGTCTGAGAGATATTCCTCTTTTCACTCCTGTTCCTAGAGCTCATAATAAAGCACCAGTGTGTAAATGTGTTCTCCTGTTGGGGGGGCCGGGGGGCCTGCAGGGGGGTGGGGGGGCCTGCGAGAGGGGGTGGGGGGGCGCTGCAAGGGGGGTGGGGGGTGTGTGTAGTCACTCCCTGTTTGGAATTCCTCAGTCCTTTGTTATGATAATGAGGGGGGCCTGGGAAACAGTGTAACAGTAAAATGTGTGTGTGTGGTCATGTCATCATGAGGCTGTGTGGGTGGTGGTGCTGTCGTGGTGGTGCTGTCATCAATGAAGGCTGTGTGGTGGTGGTGCTGTCATCATGAGGCTGTGTGGTGGTGGTAGTGTCATCATGGGCTGTGTGGTGGTGGTGCTGTCATCATGAGGCTGTGTGGTGTGGTGCTGTCAT
>NW_019943624.1:41851-44947 GCF_002910315.2 Salvelinus sp. IW2-2015 | reverse complement strand
TAGCAAGAGTCAGCAGCTCAGACCTAAGCGATCCCTCTCAGGTCGTTTCTCTCTCTCTCTCTCTCTCTCTCTCTCTCTCTCTCTCTCTCTCTCTCGTCTCGTCTCTGCTCTCTGTCTCTCTCTGTCTCTCCTCTCTCTCTCTCTCGTCTCTCTCTGTTTTCCTCTCTCTCTGTTTCTCTCTCTCCCACTTTGTTCTTCTCTCTCTCTCTCTCTCACTCTGTTATCTCTCTCTGTCTCTCTGTCTCTCTGTCTCTCTGTCTCTCTGTCTCTCTGCTCTCTCTGTCTCTCTGTCTCTCTCTGTTCTCGTCTCTCTCTTTTCTCTCTCTCGCACTTTGTTTCTTTCTCTCTCCTCTCTCTCTCTCTCACTCTGTTCTCTCTTCAATTCAATTGACTTTATTGACATGGCAAGTTCATTATTACTTACATTGTCAAAGTATACATATCGAAAAATCAAATATATATGTATATATATACAATATATATATATATATATATATTTATATAAAATAAATGGTGGGACCAACAGCAATAATAATAGTAGTAGTGGACATGGGATTACCATTAACAACAACTACAACAACAATATTAATCAGAACAACTCACTCTGTCTCTCTCTTCTCTCTGTCTCTCTCTGTCTCTCTCTGTCTCTCTCTGTCTCTCTCTGTCTCTCTCTGTCTCTCTCTGTCTCTCTCTGTCTCTCTCTGTCTCTCTCTGTCTCTCCTGTCTCTCTCTCTGTCTCTCCCTCTCCTCATGAGGCTGTGTGGTGGTGGTGCTGTCACCATGAGGCTGTGTGGTGGTGGTGCTGTCATCATGAGGCTGTGTGGTGGTGGTGCTGTAGGCTTGGCTAAGGTAGGCTAGGATCAGTATCTGTAGGCTAAGGTAGGCTAGGATCAGTATCTGTAGGCTAGGCTAAGGTAGGCTAGGATCAGTATCTGTAGGCTAGGCTAAGGTTGGCTAGGATCAGTATCTGTAGGCTAGGATCAGTATCGCTAGGCTAAGGTAGGCTAGGATCAGTTACTGTAGGCTAAGGTAGGCTAGGATCAGTATCTGTAGGCTAGGCTAGGCTAGGATCAGTATCTGTAGGCTAGGCTAGGATCAATGACCTCAACATGTTTAAGGGCAGGGTTGCAACCTCTACATCTGCGGAGACAGTATGGTCTCTAGTAGTGTGACAGGACGGGAGCCTGTCGTTTTACTGTCAGTCTGATTACGTGTCTGTAGACCAGTAGAATGACAGTGTGTGTGTGTGTGTCTCACCTCTACCTGTGTGTGTGTCTCAGCCGTGTGTCTGTACCTGTGTGTGTGTCCGTCCGTCTGTCCGTCCCACCTCTACCTGTGTGTGTGTCTCACCCGTGTGTCTGTACGTGTGTGTGTCCGTCCGTCCGTCCCACCTCTACCTGTGTGTGTGTGTCTCACCCGTGTGTCTGTACCTGTGTGTGTGTCCGTCCGTCCCACCTCTACCTGTGTGTGTCTCACTCGTGTGTCTGTACGTGTGTGTTTCCAGGATGTGACAGCCGGAGAGGGCAGTGAGTACGAGGACAGTGGCATCGACGGGGTGACGGCGTCGGGAGCGGAGCATCACTCCCGGCGCTATAAGACCATGTCTATGTCCTTCTCCGTGTGCTCGGCAGCGGGGCGGAGCCTGTTCGCTGGCAGCGACAGCGGAAGCAGTAGCGGGGGAGCGCCCAGTGATGGGGTCCAGGGGGTCTACGAGAACTTCAGACAGGTGGGTGGTGGTTCTGGTTCACTCTCTCACACACACACACACACGCACACATATACACACATATACATACATACACACACACACACACACATACACACATATAAAATACATACACACATACACACTACATACAAAACACACCACACACGACACACACGCACTACATATACACACATATACCACACACACACACACACATACACACATAATACATTACATAACAACAGCATACACACACTAAACATTATACAGTTGTAAGTCTGGTAGTTTACATACCCATAGCAAATCATTTAACTCAGTTTTTCCACATTCCTGACATTTCATCCTAGTAAAAATAAATTCCTGTGTTAGGTCAGTTAGGATCACACTTTATTTTAAGAATGTGAAATGTCAGAATAATAGTAGAGAGAATTATTTAGTTCAGCTTTTATTTCTTTCATTACATTCCCAGTGGATCAGAAGTTTTACATATACTCAATTAGTATTTGGTAGCATTGCCTTAAATTTTAACTTGGGTAAACGTTTTGGGTAGCCTTCCACAAGCTCCCCAAATCGTTATGTTTGGGGAAAAAGGGGGAGGCTTGCAAGCCGAAGACACCATCCAACCGTGAAGACACGGGGGTGGCAGCATCATGTTGTGGGGGTGCTTTGCTGGCAGGTGGGCCTGGTGCATTCACAAAATAGATGAAATAATGAAGGAAAATTATGTGGATATATTAAAGCAACATCACAAGACATCAGTTAGGAAAGTTAACGCTTGGTCGCAAATGGTTCTTCCAAATGGACAATGTCAAGCATACTTCCAAAGTTTGTGGCAAAATGGCTTAAGCACCACAAATTCAAGTGTATTGGGTGGCATCACAAACCATGACTCAATGCCTATAGAAAATCTGTGGGCAGAACTGAAAAGGCGTGTGCGAGCAAGGAGGCCTACACAACCTGACTCAGTTTAAACCAGCTCTGTCAGGAGGAATGGGCCAAACTTCACGTATTGAATTTTGGCCATTCCTCCTTGAAAGAAGCAGTATGGGCTGGTGGCATGTCGGATGAGCCTGCAGGAAGGGTACCACTGAGGGAGGAGGACGTCTTCCTGTTAATGCACAGTGTTGAGATTGCTGCAATGACAACAAGCTCAGTCCAATCATGCTGTGACACACCACCCAGACCATGACAGGACGCCTCCACCTCCAAATCGATCCCGCTCCAGAGTACAGGCCTCGTGTCAACGCTCATTCTTTGACGATAACGTGAATCCGACCATCACCCTGGTGAACAAAACCGCGCTCTGTCAGTGAAGAGCATTTTTGCCAGTCCTGTTCTGGTCCAGCGACGGTGGTTTGTGCCCATTAGGCGATGATGTGGTGTTGTTG
>NW_019943624.1:35250-40749 GCF_002910315.2 Salvelinus sp. IW2-2015 | reverse complement strand
ACGAGAGAACGCGACACCCATGTTTCGTTTGGACGATCTGACATTAAAAGCGCAAGGTGCATGTACTGACATTAACCTATTCTGGCTATATTGATCATGATGGTTTATAAATGCTGTTGTATAATATGTGGTATGAACAGGTTATGAAGATATTATGGACAGGTTATGAAGATATGAAGTTATGAAATTTATAGGGTTATGAACATATTATGACAGGTATGTGAAGATATGATGACGGGTTTTATGAACATATTATGACAGCGTTAATGAAATTATTGACGGTGATTATAACAATTTGACGGGTTATGAAGATATTTATGACGGGGTAGGAACAGCTATGCACGGATAGTCATGAACAATTATGGACAGTGATGAAGATATATTGACGGGTTAATGAACATATTATAAGTTATGAAGATATTATGACAGTTCATGAACATATTATGGACGGTTAGGAACATATTATGGACAGGTTATGGAAGATATGATGACAGGTATGAAATATTATGACAGGTTATGAAGATAATTATGACGTTATGAACATAGATGACAGGGTTATGAAGATATTATGAACGGTAAATGAAATATTATGACGGTTATGAACAGTATTATGACAGGGGTTGTTATGAGACTATGTATACATTATGCGGTATGACAGTTGATTATGACAGCTTAGTGGATATTATGAGCCAGTTATGAAGATAATATCCTGAGCAGGTTATAACATATTATGAACAGGGTATGAACGAGGTTATTATTGACGAGTGATATGAACATATGTATGGGACGGGTATGGAGCATGTTGTCGTAACAGTGTTATGATGCTGGGGGTATCAAAGGTAAAAGAAAATGTTACATATTATTATGTACAATTATTACGTACATATATATTGTTACTATTGATATTACTATTAGTTGTTGTTATATTATTACTACTATTATTACTATTGTTTAGTTATAACAATTACTACTATGTTATTACTTATTTATATTACTATTATTAGTATTATATTATTACCATTATTACTATTATTATGTTATAGTAGTAGTAGTAGTAGTAAGTACCATTATTATTATTACTATTATTATTATTACTTATTTTATTAGAGTACTATTATTATTTATATTATTAATATTATTGCTGTTATTTTACTATATTGTTACTATTAGTATTACTATTATTAGTATATTATTATAGTAAGTATTATGACTTATTAGTATTAGTACTATTATTATTTCTATTATCATTAACTATTATTACTGTTATATATATGCTTTACTATTATTATTTATACTAGTATACCCTGTTACTACTACTACTACTATTCCTGTTACTACTACTACTACATGACCTGTTACTACTACTACTACTATACCCTGTTCTACTACTACTACTACTTTACCCTGTTACTACTTCTACTACTTACCATGTTACTACTACTACTACTATACTATGTTACTACTACTACTATACTATGTTACTACTACTACTACTATACCCTGTTACTACTACTACTACTATACCCTGTATTACTGCTACTATACCCCCGTTACTGCTATTATACCCTGTTACTACTACTACTACTACTATACCCTGTTATACTACTACTACTACTATACTCTGTTACTACTACTGCTACTATTACTACTATACCCTGTTACTACTTATTACTATATCCTGTTACTACTACTACTATACTCTGTTACTACTACTACTACTATTACTACTATACCCTGTTACTACTATAACATATCCTGTTACTACTACTACTACTACTATTACTCTGTTACTACTACTACTACATACTACTATACCCTGTTACACTAATACTATATCCTGTTACTATATTAGTGATACTGCTGTTACTACTACTACTACTACTACTACTACTACTACTATACCCTGTCCTTAGCCATACCCTGTTATATGCATAACACAGATGCTCTTTAAAAGACATCAGCAACACGCAGCTTGTATGAGTTTCTGAAGAGGTATTTCAATCTAATTTAGTACTGTATTCAGTAAAGTACATTTGTATGTATTAAGCCCGTGTAGATGTCCTGATACTGATACTGCCGCTTGACTGTATATGTTTCAAATCACATCCTATTCCCTATATTAGTGCACTACAGCGCTGGTCAAAAGTAGTGGACTCTATAGGACTAGTGTTCCATTTGGGACTTAATCTAAATTCACAGATAGGCCTTTAAAACTCACTTGACTGGCACACATCCATCAGCACATTCTAGAGTCACATCAGCATTCTAGAGTCACATCAGCTTCTACCCGAGTCCACATCAGCATTCTAGAGTTCCACATTCACCTTCTAGAGTCACATCACCTTTCTTAGGTCAACATCACCTTTCTAGAGTCACATCACCTTTCTAGAGTCACATCACCTTTCTAGAGTCACATCACCTTTCTAGAGTCACATCACCTTTCTAGAGTCACATCAGTGTTCTGATGATGCGTGCTCCCTCCAGGAGAATCCAGGCCTGCACTACTTACTGTTGGCCACTGGAGAGCAGAATTAAATTGATTTAAAAAATCTAGCTATTATTTATTTAATTTGTGTTTTCTGCAGGGAAATGTCCCCCTGTAAGATATTTAAAGGAAGAAAGATATTACTTTCTAGAAATGAACATCACATTAAAGTGGCACTCCAGTCTCCTTTTCACATCATTTAACACTTGACTGACTTAACAAAAGGCACATTTCAAGTTCTCTACTGCTCCTCTGTTGTTCCTCAGGCAAGGGGGGAGGCTGATGACATCACCACTTCCCATCAGTCCATCTCCTTATTAAATGCCCTACACCTTGAAGTCTGCTGTTGTCWAAAAAAAAAAAAAAAACTATTTTGCTCAAAACATTTTATTTATTTTTTACCCTTGAGTGTGTACTTTACTGTATTTATATTTGGAATATCACTTTTCAACAGGAAAGGTTCTGAAAAAACTGGACGACATTTTTATAGATATTTATCAAATCAGTGCATTTTGCGCTTTGTGACAAATGTTGTAGGAAAAAGAGCTATATACTTACATGTGATTGATCAATTGATGGTTTTGAGTAACTTCCTTTTCCCCCCCCCGTCTTCTCCCAGGATGCACTCTGTTCTTCTACGAGACAGACGGGCGGTCGGGGATCGACCACAACAGTGCTCCTAAACATGCGGTGTGGGCTGAGAACAGTATCGTCCAGGCCGTACCTGAACACCCCAAGAAGGACTTTGTCTTCTGCCTCAGCAACTCTCTGGGAGACGCTTTTCTCTTCCAGGTAGGTGGTGTGTGTGTGTGTGTTGCCTCTAACTCTCTAAGGGACACAATCCTCTTCCTTGGTCAGGAAGGCTGTGTCACCTCCACTATGTCACCTCTCTTGATCTTGATGGAATTGTTGTGTGAATGAAAATTCCTCAATTGATCTCAAAATGGTCTGATTTTCTATCTTAGATGTACAGTGTTCTAATCTGCTTGGTCATTCCTGTCGTCAGAGACCTGGCCTACGAGGATCCAATTGATGGTTTTGAGTAACTTCCTTTTCCCCCCCCCGTCTTCTCCCAGGATGCACTCTGTTCTTCTACGAGACAGACGGGCGTCGGGATCGACCACAACAGTGCTCCTAAACATGCGTGTGGCTGAGAACAGTATCGTCCAGCCGTACCTGAACACCCAAGAAGGACTTTGTCTTCTGCCTCAGCAACTCTCTGGAGACGCTTTCTCTTTCCAGGAGGTGTGTGTGTGTGTGTGTGTTGCCTCTAACTCTCTAAGGGACACAATCCTCTTCCTTGGTCAGGAAGGCTGTGTCACCTCCACTATGTCACCTCTCTTGATCTTGATGGAATTGTTGTGTGAATGAAAATTCCTCAATTGATCTCAAAATTGTCTGATTTTCTATCTTAGATGTACAGTGTTCTAATCTGCTTGTCATCTGTCGTCAAGACCTGGCCTAGTTCGTCTCAGAGACCTGGCTACCGTTTCTGTTCTCAGAGACCTGCCTACCGTTTTGTCTTCAGAACCTGGCCTACCGTTTCTGTCTTCAGAGACCTGGCCTACCGTTTCTGTCTTCAGAGACCTGGCCTACCGTTTCTGTCTTCAGAGACCTGGCCTGCCGTTTCTGTCTTCAGAGACCTGGCCTACCGTTTTCTGTCTTCAGAGACCTGGCCTGCCGTTTCTGCTTCAGAGACCTGCCTGCCGTTTCTGTCTTCAGAGACCTGGCCTGCCGTTTCTGTCTTCAGAGACCTGGCCTGCCGTTTCTGTCTTCAGAGACCTGGCCTGCCGTTTCTGTCTTCAAGAGACCTTGGCCTTGCCGTTTCTGTCTTCAGAGACCTGGCCTGCCGTTTCTGTCTTCAGAGACCTGGCCTACCGTTTCTGTCTTCAGAGACCTGTTCTGTGTGATATTAGTTGAAGAGGTGATACTGTTAGTGTTCAGTAAAGGACTCAAATAACCATTGTTGGAATGAAAATGCAGCTGTTGACAGTAAAAAGGTGTCTATGACCCAGAAAGTTAGCTCTTTATTGACTGTCCCTGACCTCTCCTGTCCATTAACCCTAGACCTCTAACCTCTGACTCTAACCCCTGTAGACCTGCAGCCAGACGGAGCTGGGAACTGGATTACGGCCATCCACTCGGCGTGCGCGGCGGCCGTTGCCAGGCAGCATCACCGGGAGGACACGGTGCGTCTGTTGAGGGCGGAGATTAAGAAGCTGGAGCAGAAGATAGACATGGACGAGAAGATGAAGAGATGGGAGACATGGCAGCTCAGTGCTGTGACCGATACCAAGAAGAGGAAGACTATACTGGACCAGGTGAGAGAGACAGTTCGATGAAGAAGATGGGAGACATGCAGCTCAGTGCTGTGACTGATACCCAGAAGAGGAAGACTATACTGGACCGGGAGGGAGAGAGAGATGGGAGATGGCCGTCTCTGGCAGGCGGAAGCTGCAGGAGTTGGGGGATGATGTGGCCGTCTATGGCAGGGTGGACGCTGCAGGAGTTGGGGGATGATATGGCCGTCTACGGCAGGGTGGACGCTGCAGGAGTTGGGGGATGATGTGCCGTCTATGGCAGGTGGACGCTGCAGGAGTTGGGGGTTGGATGTGGGCGTCTATGGCAGGGCTGACGCTGCAGAGTGGTAGTCTGCTGGGGATGGAATATCAGCATGGCCTCTGTCTTGCTGTTGTTGAGTTGGAGGGAAGTTGTCTGCATCCATAGACCAGATGACGTGTCAGGCTTGGTTTTAATGTACACCTGTATGTGGTCTGTGGGAGCAGTGGAAATGGACACTGTTGTTGAAGATTTGGCCAAGTGGGAGCATGTGGAAGAACGAAGACAGTGGATCCTAGCACTAACCCTTGAGGAACACAGCAGGTTATGGTGGTTCCATTCAGCCACCAAGAGCATTAGTGAGGTCGGGCACTGATGGTGTGGCGATTAGGCCTGGCTCGCAGTCGGCGTTCCAATTCATCCCAAAGGTGTTCAGATGGGTTGAGGTCAGGGCG
>NW_019943624.1:28097-33201 GCF_002910315.2 Salvelinus sp. IW2-2015 | reverse complement strand
ACCGTTTCTGTCTTTCAGAGACCTGGCCTACCGTTTCTGTCTTCAGAGACCTGGCCTACCGTTTCTGTCTTCAGAGACCTGGCCTACCGTTTCTGTCTTCAGAGACCTGGCTACCGTTTTGTCTTCAGAGACCTGGCCTACCGGTTCTGTCTTCAGAGACCTGGCCTGCCGTTTCTGTCTTCAGAGACCTGGCCTGCCGTTTCTGTCTTCAGAGACCTGCCTGCCGTTTCTGTCTTCAGGGACCTGGCCTGCCGTTTCTGTCTTCAGAGACCTGGCCTTGCCGTTTCTGTCTTCAGAGACCTGGCCTGCCGTTTCTGTCTTCAGAGACCTGGCCTGCCGTTTCTGTCTTTCAGAGACCTGGCCTACCGTTTCTGTCTTCAGAGACCTGTTCTGTGTGATATTAGTTGAAGAGGTAGATACTGTTAGTGTTCAGTAAAGGACTCAATAAACCATTTGTTGGTAATGAAAATGCAGCTTGACAGTAAAAGGTCTATGACCCAGAAAGTTAGCTCTTTATTGACTGTCCCTGACCTCTCCTGTCCATTAACCCTAGACCTCTAACCTCTGACTCTAACCCCTGTAGACCTGCAGCCAGACGAGCTGGAGAACTGGATTACGGCCATCCACTCGGCGTGCGCGGCGGCCGTTGCCAGGCAGCATCACCGGGAGGACACGGTGCGTCTGTTGAGGGCGGAGATTAAGAAGCTGGAGCAGAAGATAGACATGGACGAGAAGATGAAGAAGATGGGAGACATGGCAGCTCAGTGCTGTGACCGATACCAAGAAGAGGAAGACTATACTGGACCAGGTGAGAGAGACAGTTCGATTGAAGAGATGGGAGACATGCAGCTCAGTGCTTGTGACTGATACCAAGAAGAGGAAGACTATACTGGACCGGGAGGAGAGAGAGATGGGAGATGCCGCTCGGCAGGCGGAAGCTGCAGGAGTTGGGGATGATTGCGTCTATGGCAGGGGAAGCTGCAGAGTTGGGGGTGATTGGCCGTCTATGCAGGGGATGCATGGGTTGGACGCGCCAGGAGTTGGGGATGATGTGGCCGTCTATGGCAGGGGGACGCTGCAAGGAGTTGGGGGATGATGTGTGGCCGTCTATGCAGGGCGGACGCTGCAGGAGTGGTAGTGGCGTCGGGGCAGGCGTGGCCCGTGCGGGAGTTGGGGATGATGTGGGCCGTCTACGCAGGGTGGACGCTGCAGGAGTTGGGGGATTGATGTGGCCTCTATGGCAGGTGGGCCTCAGGAGTTGGGGTTGGAGTGGCCGTCTATGGCAGGGTGCACGCTGCGAGTGGTAGCTCTGGGGATGATGTGGCCGTACGTTCTAGGCAGGCGCGGAAGTCTGCAGGAATTGAGGGGATGATGTGGCCCGTCTATGCGAGGGCGGGGAAGCTGCAGAGTTGGGGGATGAATGTGGCCGTCCTTCTGGCAGGCGACGCTTGCAGGAGTTGGGGTTGGATGTGGCCGTCTATGGCAGGGCGGCAACGCTGCAGGAAGTTGCGATGATTGGGCCCCCGTCTCTGGTAGGGCCCCCGGAAGCTGGCATGGAAGTTGGGGAGTGATGTGCCCGTCTACTACTAATTACTACTGGGCCCCTAAGGAAAATAATAATAATAGTAATAATCGGAGCCCCGCGTATGATCCTTCAAGAATGTAATAAGTTTGAATACTAATAATAGTGAATACTAAATCTAGAATAGTAATAACAATAGTTAGATTATATTGTATATAAAAACAATAAGAATATAATAGGTAGCCTCAATAGTCCAGCTACAAGAGTAAGCAAACCAGAGGCCATGAAAGCTTGGCAACGGAGTTAGTGGAAGTAACGGTAATAATTGGACTAACAATGAGTAATAATGTTGGATAGGTGTGAGTCCAATAGATCCTTATTGTGGCAAGGAATATATAAGTAACCCCAATTTACTGATACCCCAGCATTCATAACAACAGCTGTGACGGACACCTAGTGCCCAGAGGGTAGATCCCGTCATGAATAGGGGTGGTTACTATAACTTCATTAATATCTTCAATAACCTGTCATAAATGTTCATAACCTGTCATAATATGTTCCATAACCTCGTTCATGTATATTCGGCCCTGTCTCACTTAAGGACAGGGGCCCCTGGAGTCACCGACTAATAGGTTTCATGAACCCCCAGGAGTCAGTAATTGAGTGTGCTTCATAAAACCTGTCATAATACTTTCAAACCGTCATAATATGTTCATAACCCCGTCATTTAGATATCTTGGCATAACCTGGTCATAGATAGTGGTCATAAACTATGCTCCGCTGCCCCCCAAACGTCCTATGGTATATCCATGTGTGGCATAACTCCTGTCATATATGGTTCATAAACCTGTGCGCCCAGGAACCATATCTTCTATAACCTGTTGCAGGATAAATATGTTCTATGTAACCTGTCGATAAATGATGGATTGTCATAGATCTGTGCGACACAGTCATCTTCCCCATAATAATGGAGGCCTGTCATAAGCGTTGAAGAGCCGCAAACCCTTCATGTAGAGGAGTATCTTACATTGTAAGACCCTGTCGATAAATATGTTCGGAGTATACGCAACGTTGTCGAGTAACCCCGTATTTCCACCTCAGCGAGCTCTTAATCGGCCCGTCAGAGGTTAATTATCGTCGAATTGACCGCTAACCTCGTCATTAAATATGTTCATAACCGTTCATATCATTGACAGGCTTTATCGATTGTTAAGGCCGTGTCATTGGAATATAGTGATGTCGCCGTCCCCTAAATGGCCAAGCCCGGCCCGGTGACGCCCTGCCAGGTCTGATGAGAGTATCTTCAAATGATTATCTGCCACCCGTCCTAATGTAAACTGTCGATAATATGTATGATAACCCGTCGCGAGACCCCTAATGTATCTTCAGAGTGAAAGTGCGCTGTCGGCTGAGATATCTTTCATAAACCCTTTGTCCCATGACCCACATAATGTACACAGTCTCTGGCAGAAAGGGTAAGCATTGATGTACGGCACCTCGATTCTGCAGGAGATCATATTTAAGGCCACGAGAAGGGTAGGCCAATCACGAAGTAATCGATTGGCGCCGTTATCCCGGTTCCCTATGGATTTGTCCAAATCAGTCGGCCAGACGCCCCTGCCAAGGAGGGTTCAAAAACAGGGAAGTGACGCGCCTTGCTGGCCGCTCTATGGCCCAGGGCAGACCGCCTTCCAGGGAGTTGGGGGGTGTGTGTTCATGATGTTGTCTGGCCGTCTCGGGCCCAGGCCTGGCCTCGCTCTGAAATCTAGTCCTGGGGCCAATTCATCCCAGTCACCGATGCCAGCAACATGCCCAAAGTGAGTTGAGGGCATGGGGCGGGGTAGGAGCATGTGCTGGAGCGAAATATTCAATTGTGTGGTGCGACATTGCCGAGGATACTTAGATCAAGTTCAGCAAAGAGACCAGTAGCCGGGAAAGCATGTACAAAGGACCATGATCTGGATGACAAGGCTGAGGCCGTATGGATATTGTAACGGATATGTTATTTTAGCGTCTGTGCCCTGTGGTCCCCCGATATAGGGGTTTTGACACTTCTTGATGTTAACGGGTGTCCATAACCAAGCCATAAAATAACACAAGATATGGTCAAGTTATAAGGGCAGGCAAAGGTCTTTAGGACTAGGAGAGTGTGTAGGGTGTGGTGAGTAGTTATGAAGCGAATGGTACTGAGACGTCTTAATGTACTGCGAGTGACGCCGGACGACAGGTGTATAGAATACAGTAGCCTGTGGCGAAGGTTGATTAGATACAGTTCATCGTACATACTGGAGTGGGGGTATATATAGAATCGCGTCAGTAGGCGGACTCGTAGTCAAGGTGTATTAGAATACTCAAGGTGATACCTAACGTGTGTGAGGAAGGAAGTGGTCTGCAGGAGTTGGGGGTATAGATACAGTAGCTGTATTGAAAGTGTGTGGCTCTGATAGACTTACTGGCAAGGCCGGAAAGCTGGGCAGGCCAGTCAAGTTCTTTCATACCCAACAAACCATTTCTGTATGGACCTTGCTTTGTGCATGGGGGGAATTGTCATGCTGAAACAGGACAGGGCCTTCCCCAAACTGTTGCCACAAAGTTGGAAGCACAGAATCATCTAGAATGTCATTGCATGCTGTAGGGTTAAGATTTCCCTTTACTGGAGCTAAGGGGCCTAGCCCAGACCATTATTCCTCCTCCACCAAACATTACAGTTGGCACTATGCATTGGGGCAGGTAGCGTTCTCCTGGCATCTGCCAAACCCAGATCTGTCCGTCAGACTGCCAGATGGTGAAGGGTAATTCATCACTCCAGAGAACATGTTTCCACTCCTCCAGAGTCCAATGGTGGGAGATATGCAGCTCATTGGTGTGACTGATACCAAGAAGAGGAAGTCTACACTGGGTCAGCTACTGAACCCGAGAAGGAGGGAGAGGGGGATAGAAAGAGATGGCTAATTGGCTGGCTGGTTTAGGGCCTGGTTGGCTGGCTGGCTGGTTTAGGGCCTGGTTGGCTGCCTGCTTGACTAACTGGCTGGCTGGTTGGTTGGCTGGCTGGTTTAGGGCCTGGATTGGCTGGCTGGCTGGTTTAGGGCCTGGTTGGCTGCCTGCTTGGCTGGTTTGTCTGCTGGGATGGCTGGCTGGTTTAGGGCCTGGTTGTCTGGCTGGTTGGCACACGCAGCTTGCAGGGTCCGGTTACACATTGTGCTGAACTGAATAGAAGTAAGCCCTGCTCCTCAGAAACACCAGTCTCTCCCAGACCCAGGCTGCGTCTCAAATGGAATCCTATTCCATATGCAGTGCACTACTTTTGACCAGGGCTCTGGAATAGAGTGCTATTTGGGACGCAGGTCCATATCCCAGCCCATATCTGACAGAGGAATGTCCTGTATTCTCCCCCTTCTTCTCTGGGCTAGTTGGCAGAGGGAATGTCCTGTATTCTCCCCCTTCTTCTCTGGGCTAGTTGGCAGAGGGAATGTTGGCAGAGGGAATGTCCTGTTATTCTCCCCCTTCTTCTCTGGGCTAGTTGGCAGAGGGAATGTCCTGTATTCTCCCCCTTCTTCTCTGGGCTAGTTGCAGAGGGAATGA
>NW_019943624.1:19719-22718 GCF_002910315.2 Salvelinus sp. IW2-2015 | reverse complement strand
TGTCCTGTATTCTCCCCCTTCTTCTCTGGGCTAGTTGGCAGAGGGAATGTCCTGTATTCTCCCCCTTCTTCTCTGGGCTAGTTGGCAGAGGGAATATCCTGTATTCTCCCCCTTCTTCTCTGGGCTAGTTGGCAGAGGGAAGTGGCTCCTTTCCCCCTCCACCCTGGCTCTAGCACCACTCGCCCAACAACTAGTACAGGACTGTGACTGAGAGGAGACACACTGATGAATAATGACAATGTGCTGCTCCAGTGCCCTGGTAAACACCATCCCATTAGACATGTTAGTAGAGCTACACAGCAGGTCAACAGCAGCCGTTAGACTACAGAGCTGCAGGGAGCAGGCAGGTCAGTGGCACTTTAAACAACACGACTGGAAGCAGAGAGTAGAGGAAGGGCTTGGACACCATCTTAGGGCTCCTTGGGGCCACTAACGAAAGGTTTTTGTTGGGGAGAGAGCGAGAGAGAGAGAGAGAGAGAGAGACGCGTCGCGGACGGAGAGACTTTGTGTGGGAGTCAGCCACGCTTTTAGATCCTGTAATAACAGCTAACAGCTCAGACGAGCTGTTAAAGGCTCTCATGCATCTCTCTTTCTCTCCGATGAGCACCAATTAAAGGGGCAATCTGGGATTCAATAAGACATCAACAAAACTGACACCCCGCCACTTGTTGTGATAAACATCTGAGTTATGGGGCTGGTGAAGTGTAACTACTTTGAAATTCATAGYCAGAGCTATGGATGCAAGGGCTGACCGGCCATGAGAAAATGATGTATGTACCGATCCTGGATTGCCCCGTTTTGAATTGGTTGTTGTTGTTTGTGTGTTCTAGATCTTTCTGTGGGAGCAGAATTTAGAACAGTTCCACATGGGTCTGTTCCGGTTCCGCTGTTACCTGGCCAGTCTGCAGGGAGGGGAGCTGCCCAACCCAAAACGCCTGCTAGCCGTCGCCTCCAGACCGACCAAGCTGGCCATGGGGCGCCTCGGAATCTTCTCTGTGTCGTCCTTTCATGCATTGGTGAGTAGGATAGATGTGTGTACGCATAGGCCATAGGCCACACACGACGACAGACAGCACACACACACACCAACACACACCACACACACACACACACACACAGCACACACCTACAACGCACGGCACGGACACACACTCGCACCAAAACATCCCCTATCCATCGCCTCTCGCCTGGGATAAAGCAAGTTATTTTTTCACAACAAAGTACTAAAGTGATTGTCCAATTCCCCCCCCCCCCCCCCCCCCCATGTCATCTTCTGTTTGCTGACCGGGGGAAATAAACATGTCACATATATGATGTGTGCTTATTTTCTGTTTGAGGGCTATCACCTGTTTTATTGATGCCAGCCTCCTCCGCATAGCTGAGGTCCTTGATTGTGGCTGCAGAACACAGGAGAAGCGTAGGTAGAAGCTGAAGGATAACATTGATTTGTTTGGGAGCAGAGTGTAGGCAGAGCAGCATGGTGCCATTGGTTGATCAATAGCTTCCTTGTTGCCAGACGCCTACATGGGGGCTGCGTCCCAAAATGGCATCCTATCCCCTTTATAGTGCACTACTTTGACCAGGGCTCATAGGGTTCTGCCGCTCTGGTCAACAGTAGTGTAGTGTGTGTTATATAGGGATAGGTGCCTTCTGGAAAGCAGTCATGTTCTCTCAGAACAGGTGGGAGTCAAATGACTCAGAGAGACAGCAGGAAGGTAGGAGTAACAAAAGATGTCTGAAATAACACTCTTCACTCAGCTTTCTTCTGCGCTCGACCATCCGCTGTCTTTATCTCCATCTCTCGACATTGATCTCTCTCTGGCTCTCTGGCTCTCTGGCTCTCTCGCTAGCTCTCTGGCTCTCTGGCTAGTACTCTGGCTAGCTTCTCTGGCTCTCTCGGCTAGCTCTCTGGCTCTCTCTGCTAGCTCTCTCGCTAGCTCTCTGGCTCTCTTGCTAGCTCTCTGGCTCTCTGGCTCTCTCTCTGGCTCTCTCTCTGGCTCTCTTGGCCTCTCTCGCTCTCTCTGCTCTCTCTGGCTCTCTCTGGTCTCTGCTGCTGCTCTCCTGGCTCTCTTGCTAGCTCTCTTCTGGCTCTCTGCTAGCTCTCTCTGGCTCTCTGCTAGCTCTGCTCTCTGGCTCTCTGGCTTATCTCTCTCTGGCTCTCTCGCTAGCTCTCTCTGTGCTCTCTGCTGTCGGCTAGCTCTGCTCTCTGGCTCTCTGCCTAGTCTCTCTGGCTCTCTCTGGCTCCTCTCTCTGGCTCTCTCTGCTCTCTCTGGCTCTCTGCTAGGCTCTCTCTGGCTCTCTCGGCTTCTCTCTCTGGCTCTCTCTGGCTCTCTGCTATCTCTGGCTCTCTCTCTGGCTCTCTCTCTGGCTCTCTCTCTGGCTCTCTCTCTGGCTTCTCTCTCTGGCTCTCTCTCTGGCTTCTCTCTCTGGCTCTCTCTGGCTCTCTCTGTCTCTTGCTCTCTCGGCTCTCTCTGGCTCTCTCTGGCTCTCTTGCTAGCTTTCTCTGGCTCTCTTGCTGCTCTCCTCCTGGCTCTCTTGCTGCTCTCTCGCGCGCTCTCTCGCGCGCTCTCTCGCAGGCTCTCTGCGCGCTCTCTCACGCGCTCTCTCACGGCGCTCTCTTGCGCTCTCTCACGCCGCGCTCTCTCTCCATCTCTCTCTCTCTCCTACTCTCTCTACCCCTATACATCATAAGCAATATCTCATAAAAGCATCTGACAGAATGATGATATGCAGGAGTGCCCTTCATGAGGACAGAGAGCGTTGGACGTCTTTTGTAATCCACTTCAAGCCCTTTCTGAGTATATTAAGAGACCGTTGAAATCTAAAAGATGGAGAAGACAAAGTGCTGAGAATGTGTTTTATAATTCATGACCTCTGACCTATACAGTATAAGTACTCTGTGTTTATAAATTCATGACCTCTGATCTATACAGTATAACCCCTCATGGTTTGACCTAACCAGCTGTGTCAGGTTGTGTGGGTGAGGTGTTCTGTGTGTC
>NW_019943624.1:9720-13936 GCF_002910315.2 Salvelinus sp. IW2-2015 | reverse complement strand
TCCGGGCAAGTGACCAGCAGCATTTTAATTTATTGGACATTTGAGAAATGTATCAGACCCCATATTTATTTTATGTTTATTTAACCTTTTATTTAACGAGGCAAGTCAGTTAAGAACAAATTCTTATTTACACTGACTGCCTACCCTGGCCAAACCCAAACCCGGACGACGCTGGGCCAATTGAGATGCAGTGCCTTAGACCGCTGTGATACAGCCTGGAATCGAACCAGGGTCTGTAGTGACGCCTCTAGCACTGAGATGCGGTGCCTTAGACCGCTGTGATACAGCCCGGAATCGAACCAGGGTCTGTAGTGACGCCTCTAGCACTGAGATGCGGTGCCTTAGACCGCTGTGATACAGCCTGGAATCGAACCAGGGTCTGTAGTGACGCCTTAGACGGCCGTGCCACTCGGGAGCCCTCATACAGTATGCGTACGGTGCGTAACCCCATTAGGACAGGGATCATGAACTAGATTCAGCCCGCTGGACAATTGTTTTCTGGAGCGTATGGTCAGGGGACCAGAACATAATTACAAATAATATGTAGACTGCAAATTGAACAGATATAATATTTGACTAAAACGTAATAATTTCAATCCTTGCTTACATTTGTATACAATCTCTTTATTATGCGTGGGAATACTTTGGAACAGTTTTCTAAAATTTAAATCATTTGGAGCTGATTCGCTGGTGTTTTTACAATTTTTTTAATGTCATTTTTTGGGGATTAAACTTAAAATTTAACAATCACCTGCTGCCCGCCAGTTGGGGAACCATCCACGGTGCTCAGAATGACATGAATCACATTTAGATTATTGTAATTCATCTAAACATTACATGCAACTCCTGTAATGAAGCAGACAATAAAAAGTAATTTTCAAACATTAGCTGGAAAACACCATTCTAAACAGAGCTCCTGGGGAAAACACCATTCTAAACAGAACACCTGGGGAAAACACCATTCTAAACAGAGCTCCTGGGGAAACACCATTCTAGACAGAGCACCTGGGGAAACACCATTCTAAACAGAACACCTGGGGAAAACACCAATTCTAAACAGAGCTCCTGGGAAAACACCATTCTAGACAGAGCACCTGGGAAACACCATTCTAAACAGAACACCTGGGGAAAAGACCATTCTAAACAGAGCCTGGGAAAACACCATTCTTAACAGAGCTCCTGGGGAAAACGCCATTCTAACAGAGACCTGGGAAACCCATTCTAAACAGAACACCTGGGGAAAAGACCATTCTAACAGAACACCTGGGGAAAACACCATTCTAAACAGAGCTCCTGGGGAAAACACCATTCTAGAAAAGCACCTGGGAAACACCATTCTAAACAGAACACCTGGGGAAAAGACCCATTCTAAAACAGAGCTCCTGGGGAAAACAATTCTAAACAGAGCTCTGGGAAAACGCCATTTTAAACAGAGCTCCTGGGGAAAACGCCATTTCTAAACAGAGCTCCTGGGGAAAACGCCATTCTAAACAGAGCTCCTGGGAAAACACCATTCTAAACAGAACACCTGGGGAAAAACAACCATTCTAAACAAGAAGCGCCTGATCGAGCTGTTCCGTATGTGACAGAGATTAAACTCTCTTTTTAGAAACTTAGAAAGAGGGGACTATGATGAGGCACACTAGGATGGGTTGATCCATATGACCAAGGATGGGTTGATATTTAATGGACCAGATGGTTGATTAACAGATGGATAATGACCAGATGGGTTTTAAATATGCCAGGATGGGTTGTTAATATGACCAGGATGGGTTGTTAATATGACGCAGGATGGGTTGTTAACTATCAACCAGGATGGGTTGTTATATGACCAGATGGGTTGATAATATGACCAGGATGGGGTTGTTAATATACCAGGATGGGTTTGATAATATAACCAGGATGGGTTGTTAAATATGACCAGGATGGGTTGATATAGACTCAGCGATGGGTTGATAATATGACCAGGATGGTTGATAATACTAGACAGGATGGGTGTTATGCCAGATGGAAATAGACCAGGAATGGGTTGATAATATAACCAGGATGGGTTGATAAATAAAACCCCAGGAAATGGTTGTAATGACTAGGATGGGTTGATAATATGACCAGGATGGGGTTGATAATATAACCAGGATGGGTGTGATAATATGACCAGGATGGGTTGATAATATAACCAGGATGGGTTGATATATAACCAGGATGGTTAGACTAGGATGGGTTGAATATGACCAGGATGGGTTGATAATATGACCAGGATGGGTTGATAATATGACCAGGAAGGGTTTGATAATATGACCAGGATGGGTTATAATATAACCAGGATGGGTGATAATGACTAGGATGGGTATTTAATATGACAAGGATGTGCCTTTGGTTTCTGGACAAATGAAGAAAGTTGATATGAAAACCAATAGAACAGGCGAGGAATCTTTATAAAAATAATTGCCTCCGTGTTTTTTTTTATGGTGGGATTTGGCTCCTTTGAAGCAAAGTAAGGCTCATGATATGAATAAACATTTTAGTTTCAAGACATTTCAGTTTATGTTTTCCAAGTACATCGACTAAATCCTCCATTTTAATTGAAGGCGCGCTTCCATTACCAGCTGAGAATTTCAAATAGTAGGCCTTTTTTAAATTGTGGCCATCAAACGTTTTTAACACACGATTGAATTTAGAAATTGTTGCAAACTTAGTTATGCAAATGAACCTATAGAGTTGATAAACAAACCCGTCAAATGTATTTCCATCAATGAATCAAACGATCCGGACATTTGGCTGCCACACATTATTTTAATACTGGTTTATCGGATATATATATATAAGGTTAGGGTTATATATATACAACACACCACACACCACACACCACACACACACACACACACACACACCTAGGTTTATACCTACTTTCTCCCTACTGTTGTTGCATTTGTGAGGAGTTACTAGATGTAGAAGAGAGGGGTAACTCCCCAGTGATAGAGAGGGGTAACTCCCCAGTCATATATAAAGGGGTAACTCCCAGTGATAGAGGGGTAACTCCCCAGTCATATATAAAGGGTAACTCCCCAGTGATAGAGAGAGGGTAACTCCCCAAGTGATATATAGAGAGGGTAACTCCCAGTGATAGAGAGAAGGGGTAACTCCCCAGTGATAGCGAGAGGGGTAACCCCCAGTGATAGAGAGAGAGGGTAACTCCCCAGTGATAGAGAGAGAGGGGTAATCCCAGTGAATAGAGAGAGAGGGGTAACTCCCGTGATAGAGAGAGAGAGGGGGTAACTCCCCAGTGATATATATAGAGAGAGGGGTAACTCCCCAGTGATATATATAGAGAGAGGGGTAACTCCCCAGTGATAGAGAGAGGTAACTCCCCAGTGATAGAGAGGAGGGGTAACTCCCAGTTGATAGAGAGAGCGGGTAACTCCCCAGTGATAGAGAGAGAGAGAGAGAGGGGTAACTCCCCAGTGATAGAGAGAGAGGGGTAACTCCCCAGTGATATAGAGAGAGGGGTAACTCCCCAGTGATAGAGAGAGAGAGGGGTAACTCCCCAGTGATAGAGAGAGAAGGTGTAAATCCCCAGTGGATAGAGAGAGAGGGGTAACTCCCAGTGATAGAGAGAGAGGTGTAACTCCCCAGTGCTAGAGAGAGAGGGTAACTCCCAGTGATAGAGAGAGAGGGGTAACTCCCCAGTGATAGAGAGAGAGGGGTACTCCCAGTGATAGAGAGAGAGAGTGGGGGGTAACTCCCCAGTGATATAGAGAGAAGGGGTAACTCCCCAATGATATTCGTGAGAGGGGTAACTCCCCAGTGATAGAGAGAGAGGGGTAACTCCCAGTGATAGAGAGAGAGGGTAACTCCCCCAGTGATAGAGAGAGAGGGGTAACTCCCCAGTGATAGAGAGAGAGGGGTAAACTCCCAGTGATAGAGAGAGAGGGGTAACTCCCCAGTTGATAGAGAGAGAGGGGTAACTCCCCAGTGATATATAGAGAGGGGTAACTCCCAGTGATAGAGAGAGGGTAACTCCCCAGTGATAGAGAGAGAGGGGTAACTCCCCAGTGATAGAGAGAGAGGGGTAACTCCCAGTGATATAGAGAGGGGTAACTCCCCCAGTGATAGAGAGAGGGGTAACTCCCAGTGATAGAGAGAGGGGTAACTCCCCAGTGATTATATAGAGAGAGAGGGTAACTCCCCAGTGATATATAGAGAGAGGGGTAACTCC
>NW_019943624.1:0-7806 GCF_002910315.2 Salvelinus sp. IW2-2015 | reverse complement strand
CTTCCCATATGGTTCCTGGACTTAGCACAACCTTTCCCATATGGTCTTGCCAGAACAACTTTTCCCCAATTTGGTTCCTGACTACCACAACTTCCATTGGTCCAGACTCAGCACAGCCTTTCCCATTGGTTCGCTGCCTAGAACAACCTTTCCCATGTGGTTCCTGACTAGCACAACCCTTTCCCATTGGTCCTGCCCAGACACAACCTTTCCCATTGGTCCTGCCCAGAACAACCCTTTCCCATTTGGTCGCTGCCCCAGAACAACCTTTCCCATTGGTCCTGCCCCAGAAACAACGCTTTCCCAATTGGTCCTGCCCAAGAACAACCTTTTCGCCCTGCTATATGCGCTGGCATACTGGACACCCGCTAGACAGGCAGGGCTACAAAGCTCTGTCATCGATGTCTTAAAAAATATATATAATTGTATATGTAATTTTGACATTATGCCCTCCAAAAGAAAATTCCACTCATATGTAAACGTGGACCTACTAAGGCTGTGGTGGAATCATTTTAAACATTAAAAAAAATTTAAAGAGTTTGGAGTTCAGGGAGTCTCTCAAGTTGAAATTGAATTTAATTGACGCTTAAATATTGTAGTTCATTTGTGTTAGGCTATTGTGACAATCTGTCCTACAACCAACTACCTCATTGTTAGGCTATTAGTGGACAATCTGTCCTAACAACCAACTTACCTCATTGTCTAGGCTATTAGTACAAATCTGTCCCTACAACCAACTACTCATTGTTAGGCTATTACTGTTCTGAATCTGGTCCTCCAAAACCAACTACCTCATTTTAGGCTATTTAGTGGTTGAAATACCTGTCCTCCAACCAACTACCTCATTGTTAGGCTATTAGTTGACGAATCTGTCCTCCAACCAACTACCTCATTGTTTAGCTATTAGTGGGTTGGAATCTGTCCTCGCAGCCAAAACTTAACCTCATTGTTAGGCTATTAGTGACGAATCTGTCCTCCCAACCAACTACCTCATTGGTTAGGCTATTAGTGCGTTGAATTCTGTCCCTCCAGCCAACTACCTCATTGTTAGGCTTATTGTGACTGAATCTTGTCCTACAACCAACTACCTCATTGTTAGGCTATTAGATGTGTAATTTTTTATAAAACGTGGTAAATGCAGCTAAATACTGTATATAGCAATAGATAGTAGGTTACACAGCATAAAGAAACAATCCCATAGTTAGCTGGTATTTGTTGGGTGGACTGAACTGTATTAATTTGCAATTTAATAGACTGGTTTATTCACAACAACTTTCCATTCAAGCTGGGAGAGAGTGCGAGGAGGGCTTGATGTCATGTAGGTTTCAGTAGCCATATACAGGGACAGGCTGGGGGGGGGGGGGGGAAGAAGCTGACTAGTGTTCTGTGAAGAGGGACTGGCCACCCCTCAGAGCCTGGTTTCCTCTCTAGGTTTTCTTCCTAGGTTCTGGCCTTTCTAGGAGTTTTTGTCCGAGCCACCGTGCTTCTCCAACCTCATTGCTTGCTGTTTGGGGGTTTTCAGGCTGGTTTCTGTACAGCACTTTGAGGATATCAGCTGAATGACGAAGGGCTATTATAAATACATTTGATTGATTTGATATACAGGACAGGCTTGGGGGGGGGGGGGGGGAGCTGACTAGCTGTTCTGTGTATCGAACATTTATTTTGACAATCTGCAAGCGTTTTAAAATTCCAAACTTTAATTTACATGAACGATTTAATACAAGAAAGCCGACCTTTGCGGACGTGCCCAGGAAGAAAACTGTGTGAGCCAGTCCATATGTGGAGGCCTTTGGCTCTTTCTCCTATATCGGTTTCCATGTTCAGTGTTGTAAACGCAGGTCTAGGACTTCTAGCCACTACATTTGAAGCTGGCTGTTATGTCTAGGGTAAATGTCATGTCGTCTGGGTCTCTGCTGTTTGTAAAGAGGGAGTTAATGGTAGTGTTTATGTGTCTGCCTGTTGAATAAGGGTGGTGGTTACTGATACTAACAGTGTTGATGAGTGAGAACCTGGAGTTTAGCAGCTAAGAGCTAGTCTAAGATAAACACTAGATGTGTGGTCTGTTGTGTGTGTGTGTGTGAGTTGCTGTGTGGTGTGTGTGTGTGTGTGTGTGTGTGTGTGTGGTGTGTTGTGTGGTGTGTGTTGTGTGTGTGTGTGTGTGTGTGTGTGTGTGTGTGTTGTGTGTGTTCACGTTATGAGGGAATGTGAGTCCAGTTCTTTCCTAACAGAATATCGTTTACATTGGAAAATAAAATAAACACATTTGGTTTTGGCTTTATCAAAGGAACTAGGAATAGATATCTTTGATAATTTATTTATAAACCAAGTCCAGCCTTAGACTAGATGAAAGGTTGCTTGTGTTTTCTGGGAGGGAGGCAGAGAGCCTGTGCGGTTAATTAACCAAAAGGTTGCTAGTTTCAAATCCCAGAGCTGACTATGTGAAAAAATCTGTTGACGTGCCCTTGAGCAAGGCACTTTACCCAATTTCCTTTCATGTAAGTCTCTCTGGATAAGAGAGTCTGTTTAAATGACTCTTTACTGGTAAGTCTCTCTGGATTAAGAGAGTCTGTTTAAATGACTCTTCAGTACTGTAAAGTCTCTCTGGATAAGAGTGTCTGATTATGACTCACTTACTGTAAGTCTCTCCTGGATAAGAAGAGTCTGTTAAATGGACTTCTTTACTGAAGTCTCTCTGCGATAAGAGAGTTCTGTTAAATGAATCACTATGTAAGTCTCTCTGGATAAGAGTGTCTGTTAAATGACTCACTACTGTTAAGTCTCCTCTGGATAAGAAGAGTCGCGTTTAAATGGACTCTTTTAACTGTAAGTCTCTCTGGATAAGAGTGTCTGCCTTTAAATGACTCACTACTGTAATCTCTCTGCGATAGAGAAGTCCTGTTAAATGACTCTCTTACTGTTAAAGTCTCTCTGGATAAGACCGTCTTGTTAATGACTCACTTACTGTAAGTCTCTCTGGATAAGAGAGTCTGTTAATGACTTCTTTACTGTAAGTCTCTCTGGATAGGAGATCTGTTTAAATGACTCTCTACTGTAAGTCTCTCTGGATTAATAGAGAGTTCTCTGCTAAATGACTCAGTACTGTAAGTCTCTCTGGATAAGAGAAGTCTGTTTAAATGACTCTTTACTGTAAGTCCTCTCATGGATAAGAGGTATGTTAAATGACTCTTTACTGTTAAGTCTCTCTGGATAAGAGAGTCTGTTAATGACTCTTTTACTGTAAGCCTCTCTGGATTAAGAGAGTCTGTTTAAATGACTCTTTACTGTAAGTCTCTCTATGGATAGAGTGGTCTGTTAAAATGACTCTTTAACTGGTAAGGTCTCTCTGGATAAGAGAGTCTGTTAAAGAACTTCTTTACTGTAAGTCCTCTCTGGATTAAGAGAGTCTGTTTAAATAACTCTTTACTGTAAGTCCCTCTCTGGATAAGAGTGGTCTGCTTAATTGACTCTTTACTGTAAGTCCTCTGGGATAAGAGAGTCCTGTTAAATTACTCTTTACTGTAAGTCTCTCTGGATAAGAGTGCTTGTTAAATGACTCTTTACTGTAAGTCTCTATGGATAAGAAGTGTCTGTTAAATGACTCTTTACTGTATCCTCTCTGGGATAAGAGTGTCTGTTAAATGGACTCTTTACAATTTACATTTAATTTAAGTTCCAAATTTAGGCAGACGCTCTTATCCAGAGCGACTTACTGTAAGCTCTCTGGATAGAGAAGCGTGCCGCTAACATGCTCCTACTATAAGTCTTCTCTGGATAAGAGTGTCTTGTTAAATGACTCACTTACTGTAAGTCTCTCTGGATCAGAGAGTCCTGCTAAATGACTCAGTACTGTAAGTCTCTCTGGATAAGAGAGTCTGCTAAAATGACTCACTTACTGTAAGTCTCTCTCTGGATAAGAGAGTCTGTTAAATGACGTCCCACTACTGTAAGGTGCTCCTCTGATAAGGCTTCTGCTAAATGACTTGAAAATGTAAAACGAGTTAAGTTTGTCTGAATGAGCAGGAGTTTGGTGGTGCTGAGCGAAGGGATTTCTTACTAAATCACAGAGTTGATTTATCTCTAACGGTCATATGCGAGTGGGGGGCCTGCGCTTAAAGCGGTGGTAGCCACTTCTCTCTTGTTCTGGAGCCTGTAAATTTGGAGAATGGGCCGGCCATTACCATTTAAAAGCCCTTTAGATTCCTCTCACCACGTCCCTGCCAAACAGCGGGGAGGAGGAGGAGTGGAGGAGGAGGAGGAAGTGGAGGAGGTGGGAGAAGGAGGTGAGGAGGAGGAGGAGAAGATTGACGGAGGAGGAGGAGGAGGAGGTGAGGAGGGAGGAGAAGAAGGTGAGGAGGCTGAGAGGAAGGGAGGAGGAGGAGGTGAGGAGGTGAGGAGGTGAGGAGGATGGAGTGAGGAGGAAGTGAGGAGGAGGAGGTGAGGAGGAGGAGGAGGTGAGGAAGGAGGTTGAGGAGGAGGTGAGGGGGAGGAGGGTGAGGAGGAGTGAGGAGGTGGAGGTGAGAGGAGGGAGGAGGAGTAGGAGGGAGGAGGTGAAGGGAGGAGGAGGTGAGGGAAGGAAGGTGGGGGAAGTGAGGAGGAGGTTGAGGAGGAGGAGGTGAGGAGGAGGAGGTGAAGGAGGAGTGAGGAGGAGTGAGGAGGAGGAGGAGGGAGGAGGAGGAGGTAGGGGGAGGAGGTGAGGAGGAAGTGAGGAGGAGGCTGGAGGAGGAGGGAGTGAGGAGGAGGTGAGGAGGAGGAGGTAAAGGAGGAGGAGGTGAAGGAGGCAGGTGAAAGGAAGTGAGGAGAGAGGAGGTGGAGGTAGGAGGTGAGGAGGAGGAGGAAGGAGGAAAGGGAGGAGGTGAGGAGGAGGAGGAGGAGGTGAGGAGGAGGGTGAGAAGGAGGGAGGACAGGATGATGAGGAGGATGAAGGAGGTGGAGGTGAGGAGGAGGAGGAGAGGAGGAGGGTGAGGAGGAGAGGAGAAGGAGGTGGAGGTGAGGAGAAAGGAGGTGGAGGTGAGGAGGAGGAGGTTGAGGAGGAGGAGGAGAGGTGAGGAGGGAGGAGGAAGAGGAGGAAGGTGGAGGAGGCAGGCGAGGAGGAGGAGGTTGAGGAGGAATCGGAGGTGATGAGGGGTGAGGTGAGGAAGAGGAGGTGAAGAGGAGGAGCTGAGGAGGAGGAGGCAGAGCTGAGGAAGGAGGGAGGAGGTGAGGAAGGAGGAGGTGAAGGAGTGAAGGTGAGGAGGGAGGAGAGGAGATGTCCAAGCTGAAAGATGTCCAATCTCTCTTGCTCGCACGCACGCACGCACGCACGACGCACGCACGCACGCACGCACGCACGCACACACACACACACACACACACCACACACACACACACACACACACACACACACACACACACACACACACACACACACACACACACACACACACACACACATGCTTATATTGTAACTGTGTAGAAACAGACATTGGACTGAAACAGAACAAGTCACACACAGAGGTTGTAATGAGGATAATATCATGACATCATCACTTGTGTTGACTGAGACTGTGAAGCTTGGAGGCTGTACCTTTTACCTCATCAACATGAGACCCATCAGATCCCTTCCACTTTGTGACAGCTCAGCTGAAATGAATGCTGTACCTCTCTTTAACACAGGGCTCCAAAGTAGACAAAATATTTTTCTGTGCGACCAGGAGTTTTGTTTTTGGGAGCACTGTGCGACCATGAAAGAAATCTCCCAGATAATAATTGTTGTAATGACAAGTCTTCGCTGTGCCGTTGTTTCCCAGTGCCCTGAGGAGGTGCCCTGAGGAGTGCCCATGAGGAGGGTGCCCTGAGGAGGTGCCCTGAGGAGGTGCCCTGAGGAAGGTGTCCATGAGGAGTGTCCCATGAGGCGGTGCCCATGAGGAGGTGCCCTAGGAGGTGCCCGAGGAGGTGTCCATGAGGAGGTGCCCATGAGGAGGTGCCCATGAGGAGGTGCCCACGAGGAGGTGCCCATGAGGAGGTGCCCATGAGGAGGTGCCCTGAGGAGGTGCCCTGAGGAGGTTGCCCTGAGGGGGGTGCCCTGAGGAGGTGCCCTGGGAGGTTGCTCTGGGGAGGTGTCCTGAGGAGGTGCCCTGAGGAGGTGCCCTGAGGAGGTGCCCTGAGGAGGTGCCTGAGGAGGCCTCGTACCATGAGGAGGTGCCCATAGGAGGTGATCCCTGAGGAGGTGCCCATGAGGAGTGCCCATGAGGAGGTGCCCTAGAGGAGGTTGCCCTGAGGAGGTGTCCATGAGGAGGTGCCCTGAGGAGGTGCCCTGAGGAGGTGCCCTGAGAGGTGCCCTGGGGAGGTGCCTCTGGGGGTGTCCTGAGGAGTTGCCCTGAAGGAGGTTGCCCATGAGGAGGGTGCCCTGAGGAGGTGCCCTGAGGAGGTGCCCTCGAGGCAGGTGGCCCTGAGGAGGTGTCCATGAGGAGGTTGGCTCCTGAGGAGGTGCCCTGAGGAGTGCCCTGAGGGAGGTTTGTCCATGAGGAGGTGCCCATGAAGGCGGTGCCCATGAGGAGGTTTGCCCTGAGGAGGTGCCCTGGAGGAGGTGGCCCTGAGGAGGTGTCCATGAGGAGGTGCCCATTGAGGCGGGTGCCCATGAGGAGGTGCGCCTGAGGAGGCCCTGAGGAGGTGTCCGAATGAGGAGGTGCGGGGCGCATAAAGGTGCCACGAGAGGTGCCCATGAGGAGGTTGCCCACGGAGGAGGTGCCCTATGAGGAGTGCCCTGGGAAACAAAAACAAAAGATAATTAATGAATTATATATTAAAAAATATATATACAGTATATCTATAAAAAAATATATTAAAAAATGTATATTTCAAAATTTGCAAAAGATTGTCCTCTATCCATAATTGTATTTGCATTTTTGATGCTTCCTGACTGTCCTGTGATTATTAACGAGCTGGACAGTCAACAAACTGCATGAATATGGGTCCATTATCATCTCTAAACAGTTTCCATTTGGTTTTAGTCAAATCTAATATAGTTGAGACTTTACTCAGACCATCCACAGGCCGGATTGGACCTCCTGTTCAAAATATATTCAGGCTGTATCACAACCGGCCGTGATTGGGAGTCCCATAGGGCGGCGCACAATTGGCCCAGCGTCGTCCGGATTTGGCCGTCATTGTAAATAAGAATTTGTTCTTAACTGACTTGTCTAGTTAAATAAAGGTTAAATAACAAATAACAAATTACCAGCACAACTTTTTCATCCTCCATACAGCGAATCGCCAGGAACGCATTTTCCAATCATATGTCATGGGCCGTTTTAAAACTACTCACGCGTCGTTAACCATTTCTTTACACTTTGTTCAGTCCTATTACCTCATTGGCTAGCTAGCAATCTGGCAWTGTTATCAGCCTATCCAAACATCTGGGGGCACAGAGAGAAAGGAAAMGGGATATCTTCTCCAGGAAGTCAATGATCACGGCAACGAATGAATGACAGATCTCTTGCATGTCATCATCTCAAACATGATTTATTTTAAAGAGACAGTGCACCAATTTTGACTCAACTCTTTTGACTCATGACTTAGGCTGCTGCTACTGTTTATTTTCTATCCTGTTGCCTAGTCACTTTATCCCTACCTATATATATGTCTACCTTGATTACTTTGAACCCCCGAACATCGACTTGGTACCGCGTGTATATAACCAAGTTATAGTTAATCATTGTGGGTTTTATTCCTTGTGTTATCATCTTTCTATTTCTCTCTGCATTGTTGGGAATAGTATAGACTAAACATTTCACTGTTAGTCTACACCTGTTGTTTACCAAGCAT